>NW_020174698.1:12505436-12509619 GCF_003031525.2 Neophocaena asiaeorientalis asiaeorientalis | reverse complement strand
CAAAAAAAAAAAAAAAAAAAAAAAAAAAAAAAAAGCCTGGCATAGAAAGTCAAAGTGTTTAGCTTATAGGAATCTAGATGTGCACAGTATTTGGAAAAACTGGTATGTACTAACAGGTTTCAAAACATGAGCTTATCAATACGCAAAGTAACCAACTGTGCGCGTGTGTGCGTGTGTGCGTGCGTGTGTGCGTGTGTGCGTGTGTGCGTGCGTGTGTTAACAACACCACAGAGAGCCTTGTGATTCGTAAAGTCTTGAGGTTTTCCACTTGCCCTTACTCTGGAGGCAAGCACTCTCCTGAGATGGCACAGCTACTCTCTACGGCAGTGCCTCCAGGTAGCAGCTCTGTTGTCAGAGTAGAAAACAACACAGGAAAGGAGTTAAAGCCCAGTGAGGCAGTGTGCGCATTGGATATGGCATTAGCTCTGGGCCCAGTGAGCCAAGGCTCCCAGGTAGCAGTTTTGTTAAGAGATGGTGAGTTTAGCCCCTCCTCACCATGATGGACCCCTACTGACTCTTCAGTGTGGTCCATCGTATCCATTTACATTCTGTCAACCAACCACAGACTTCTTGCACATGGCCAGGAAAGAGAATGACAATTGCAGCTAGCAGTATGTGGGATACGGGGGTGAGGGGCGTGCTGGCCAAATCCATGTGAGCCTAAGGGTTTACGAAGTAGAATAAAGCAAAGGGTGTGTGGAAAGAAGCCAAGGAAAGCAACAAGAGATTATTCTGATTTCATCATCCATGATGTCAGCTGACTTTAATCATTGGGTTTTCAGTGATGAAAAGTTTGGAGAAATCTTGAGGTTAGTCCTTCTCCTTTCCACTCTATCTCATCCAGAATTGTTTTCTATTTTGTTCTAGCCTCAGACAGAGGCAGGAACACAACCCCCCTCACCCCTGGATGTTGGACGGTTACACAGAAGGATGGCAGAAAACGGCAGCACCAGTACTAAAAGGAGAAGAGTCCATCAACAACAGGCTACTTTCCAGCTGAACCTTCTGATCCGTAGGCACTGTTCTGACATTTATTTTATTGATGTCAAATAGTTATTAGTGAAAATACCATCATAGCTGCCTATTCTAGATCTTATATAAAAGGCTCATGAATATCAAACTATAGAACTGCTTCATGGTAAGATGAAAATAGAAAATATTGTTTTGCTACAAGTAAATTCCCAAATGAACTTAACATACTTGATACCTTGGTACTTTTTAAATAAAATAATGGAATTATTTTATTTATTTACTTCTTTTTAATTAAACCTTTTACTTTGAGTTCATTGTAGAGTCGCATACAGTTGTAAGAAATAATGCAGAGAGAGCCCACGTATCCTTCACCTAGTTTTCCCCAATGGTTAACGTCTTTTCAAAACTATACTATAATATCACAACCATGAAACTGACATTAATATAATCCACCTATCTCATTGTTTTAATATTTATTTATGAAATAAGAGATTTTGAGTGTTATGTGATAAAGCCACAATTTGTTATGAGTAGCTTAACAATTAGGAAAGCATTGCTATATAAATCAGAAACATGCCCAGATTGACTTTATGGATTTTGCAACCATATCTGAAAGTATTAAAACTGCTTATTTCTTTATATTCCACACAACCTGATTATATGAAGGGTTATAATGAGTATCCCTCTTATCTGTTGCAGAAGCCCCAGCATGTAAATGGTGCCTAGAACATAGTAGGCATTTAATATTTGTTCAATAATTCAAGTATTAATACAGAACAGGAGGTATTTTCTATTATAGAGGGCATTTTTCTAATTTCCTTCAGAAATACATCTAAGAAACATTGTAAAACCCAGGGAACATGACTGACATCATTTCCTCAGATAAATGTCTATTCTTTACTTTAAAAGCATTATGTGAAGCAAACTTAGGTTACACCTATTTTAAAAATTGCTTCCTTTAGTCTGTCCAGCAATGACTCTTATGCATATGTGAATTCAAGATGTATTGCTTTACCATCTGAAGAAAAATATCTAATTTAGAAGTACTGAAATAATGAGAATCTTGGACATTGAATTTTGTAACTGCATATGAATACTGATTGCATTCTAAAATCAACGATCCCAGAGATTGAACATTAAGAGCCTGCCATATATCGAGAACAATCCAAAAGAACTTTCATTCTTAGAATGAGTCTCTAAGCAATTGAATTGCTGAGACCTAGTTCTACATTTTTTTCTTTTTGATATAAAAAATTTCAGCATATCACTTCAGCTGTCTTTTTACAAAGCAGACAGTAGCACGCATTTAAGCACAGATTTGGTTGGAGTGCTCAGGGTCAGAGCTGTGTAGAACGGTTTGCAATAAGTGCCACTTCCATCATTACTTTGTAATTCCTCCAAATATGTGCCACTTGCCTGACGCAAAAAATGCAGAACTTCTCTTTGAAATGTAAGAGAACTACTTTAATGTTATTCTTCATGTCTGTGCTAAAACTCTTTTTCTTTTTCTTCTTAAGGGAGTCTGAAGTTTCAATTTATATATACCATCTACAGAATGCCTCAGTAGTTTTAATCTTTTTAAAAAAACTTACTTTTTTGCTTCTTTGTGGAAGACACATCTTCAGCTTCTTCTAGTAGATACAAAAATATGAAAGTAAATAACTTGTACATTCACAGCTATTATACAAATATGTAGAAAACTGAAAAATGTCCAAAAATGCACAGTATGAAAGAAACAGGAGCTACTTGCCCTCTTTAGAATATACTCTAGGTTCTTATTCAGATTCTGTTCAGCCTTTAACTACAAAATTTAGTAGGTGAGATCCAGGAGTAGAAGAGGAAGCAATGAAAGAAAAGAATGGGAAATGTTACAGGCAATTGTTCAGATAGAAACTGGTCCTGATGTTAATGGAGGGCTAGCTGACACCCATTCCTTTCTCAGAAGAGGTTTTTGATGCTCAGAGTTATAATATGTTAAGGATGGAATCTAGCTATGAAGCAAACATTTTAGTCAAAATAATTTTAAATTTGTGAGAGACATGTTTTAATGATCATCCTTGTCCTGAAAGAATAGCAGCAGGCTAGCATTCTGTATCCTTTCCTTCTCTCATGTGATTCAAGGACTCTTTTGCTTGAGTGATATGCACCATGTGTATATCTAACAAAGGATAATTTGACACTATCCATTTGAACCCCCTTTCCCAGGTTAGAAGTTCTTAACTGGTGTCCACAGATGAACTTTTGAGAGTTTCCTGTAAAACTATGAAATGTTAAGATATGAGTGTGTCTGTGTGTTTCATCTAAAGCAGGTTTTAGATTTCATCAAATTCTAAATGAGTCAAAAAACTTCCTTCTCAAAGTGTGATCCATGTGCCAGTAGTTTCAGCATCACTTGGGAAACTGATATAAACACAGTTCTTGGTCCCCAACCTCAACTTATTTCATTTCAACAAGATTTCCAAATGATTTGTGTATAAAATTGTTTGAGAAGCTATGGTCTAGAAATTTTAAAAATATATTAAAAGTTATAGTTTTTAATAATTCAATTTTTAAAAAATCTAAGAATTTTAGTATTCAAAAATATCTTAAGACGAGTGTAAATCATTTCATAAGAATCAGAAAACTATTCTCTTGTGTCTTTTCTCAAACTGCTATTTTCCACACTGTTAATTAATTCCAGACACTGCCACAAAACTTATATTTTGATGACAAGAACACCTCTTAGGCAAACTCTTATTGTCCACAGGCAAGTCTCGAAGTAGAACAGCAAATATCTATCATATAACAAGCCAAACTAGGAAGCCAGGAAACCCTTCAGGAAAAAAATGCATTAAATTAAATTAGTTGAAAACCTTACAATACAGATGAGGAAATTTAGTCCTGGAAATACTCGCCTAAGGTCATGTATCTGGTTGTAGCAAATTTTTCTGAGGTTTGAGATCTGTCTTCCTCCCTCCCTCCCTCCCTTCCTTCCTTCCTTCCTTGCTTCCATCTTTCCTCTATGCTATTGTTGCCAGTATAAGCAAGTTATCTTAATTTTTCTTAATAAACACATCAATCTCATATTTGAACATTTATGTGAACCTCCTGCTGTCAAATAACATCTCCCCAATCCTTGGTGAAATGATAATTTTGAAATATTGTGATTGTAAGCAGATTGGCCAACTAATTATTCACTAATTACTTGTAAATATATCAGTGTCCAGTTAGG
>NW_020174698.1:12496740-12505084 GCF_003031525.2 Neophocaena asiaeorientalis asiaeorientalis | reverse complement strand
TTCCAAATAACGTACAAAAACTGTTTATTTACAAATAAGTCTACCTCTAAACATTGCTTAGGTAAAGCTGAAAACCAGATCAAGAATAGTTAAATAAAACAGACAGAAAAAATATTGCAGACTTAAGAGAAAACTCATAGTGAACTGAAGATAACAACCTTACCTTTAGCTTTCGTTGAAGCTGGTACATCTTCAGAATCTTCTCCTAGAGAGTAAAGAAAGACATATCAATTCATGATCTATTTCTCAGATTTCCCAAAGAGGAAATATTGTATTTAAAGGTTTTTTAAGAGATAGAGGGTCTCTTAATCTATAAACTCAGCATGAAGTGTCTCTATGAATAAGAACTTTGTGATAAATAAGGCAACTTCTCTGACTTGGGCAGAGGGTGGGGAGGAAATAGATGCTGTGCCAGGACTGTGGTCAGCAGGCCAGTGAAGTCTGGCTAGGGCAAGGAGAGCTTGCAGTGACCCTCCCAAACATGCTTGTCCTCCTCTGACTCCTAAAACTGCTTCCCGAAACCACAATCACTTTTGGAATTTTGGGAATTTGAGGTAAATAAATTCATACACATATGGCAGATCAAGAGGAAAATCTCTGCCCGTGTATTTTATTAGCTGACTGACTTCTGACAGTTGTAAAGGCAATGAAAAGGCATTAAAAGCTGAACAAAACTCAAATATATAAATGATGACTCTTCAGGTGCATTAGGTATATCGCTTGGTCTTTTGTGTAGTCTACTTAAAAGGTAGATAGTGGAATAATGCGGGAGTAATTTTAAGTCGGAGATCATTCTAATACAATATAATTAAATGATCTTTAAAGTTTTATATCAATTTTTTAGCACTTGTCATGATTGGAAAGAGGATCATTTTTGTATTGTTTATTCAGATTTTGCATACCAGCTGTCCACAAATACAAAAGGGGTAAATAGGTTAGTATACAAATTTTCTCTAATAGGGAAGAAATGTGACCTTCAGGAAGAGATGTTACTATGTAAAAGAACAAAATGGGAAAAAGAAACAAAATTGCTAGCATTTTTTATGGTGAATTATTAAAGTTTCAACCTGATTAGTTTTTAAAATATTTAAATACAAGCTTAACTCAATTAAATACTGAATTAAGTGACCTAAAACTGTCCTATCAACAATTATAAATCAGGGAATGATTAAATGATACTTTTAAGTAAAATAATACTTATTTTTTTAAAGATATCAGTTCTTAGATGAATCAAGTAATAACTATATTTAATTGTGTAGTCAAAATCTGCTAATTTCTATGAAGGATGTTCACAAAATTAAAATGTTACAAGGTCCTGGTACAAGAAATATATATTTTACTTTTGTAGGTAATAGCACACTTAAAACTAAGGCACCTATTCTCTGGATCTATTTGTTACTCCTGGGGAAATAAATATGGATAGAATAACAACCTTAGCTTCCTCTCTTTTGCAAAATCAGTATTCTGAACCAGAGTAAACTAGCTACAGGTGATAAAATCTGGCAAGAACGGAGTCACACGTCAATCACTCAGGCTAACCAGGAGAACAGAGGCACAAGGTAAACTGTAAGCCTAGGGCAATTGCCGTAGACATGCAATCTCTGTGTAAGCAACTTAACAGTAACAGGAGTTTACTGATCTAGGAATACTTCATGAGATTTTCACTACTCAGAATACAAAAAATGGAGAAAAGCACTAAATACGTTTACTCTTGTAACTTGTGCCTTGATTGGGCAAGTGGTGGTTTGGACAAAATACTTGACTCTGAATGGATACAGTCATTATTATAAAAGAAGTATGAAAATGTGCCAGGGGAATTTTGAGTGACTTGCTTTTGGGGGAGGGGTAGTTAGAAAGACTTATGAAGAAAGACTAGATCCAGCAAAGGACAGAGGATAGTTGAGGAGCACGGTAAACGCTGAGGACGGTAGAAGAACCACATCTGGAAAGCTTGGATAGGATTGTCATGTGCAAGGTGTTTATAGATCAGGTTGAGTTGTCTCTATTTAATGTCACGGCAAATGAAGGTTGTTCAAGAGAGAAATAATATTTTAGATGTACTTAGTAAAAACAAGGCTAGAACATAAGAGAATGGATTCAGAGAAAGAAATTGGGAATGCATTTTAATAGTCAACCTAGAAACCATGATTTCTGCAACTAGGAGTCACTGAAGGAGTTGAGAGTAAATGAGGCTTTCTATGCAGAGTTAAATAGAATTGGGCATGTGTGAGTGAAAGTGATGAATACAATAAGGGATAGCACCATCCACTATTTGAGTTTGGAGGAAGGTAGTGGTGCCATTCCCAGCAAGGAGGGAAACCTAAGAGGCACTTATTAGCTGGGGATCATGAAAAGTTTCGCTTTCTTTGAGTTCAGTTGTGGTGTTGGCCAGTCATGAAATTGCAAATGCCTAGAAAGAAGCAAGACAGAGAAGGCAAGATGTCTGGAAAAGTTTAGAATTGATATGTATTGAGTTAATGGACAAAACTGGGAGAGTTGAGGCATCACTTTCTTTTTTTTTTTTGGCTGCGTTGGGTCTTCATTGCTGTGCATGGGCTTTCTCTAGTTGTGGAGAGCAGGGGCTAGTCTTCGTTGTAGTGCGCGGGCTTCTCATTGTGGTGGCTTCTCTTGTTGCGGAGCATGGGCTCTAGGCGTGCGGGCTTCAGTAGTTGTGGCTCGCGGGCTCTAGAGCACAGGCTCAGTAGTTGTGGCGCACAGGCTTAGTTGCTCTGTGGCATGTGGGATCTTCCCAGGCTTGAGCCCGTGTCCCCTGCATTGGCAGGTGGATTCTTAAACACTGCGTCAACAGGGAAGTCCTGAGACAATATCACTTTTAATGATGGCAATAATAGTATTTCCTAACACTTACCACATGCTGGGTCTTATTAAGTAATTTCACATGTATAGCACATTCAATCCCTACAACACCTCTCTGAGGTAGGTGCTCTTATTTTAAATCTCCTGTATAGATGGAGCAGAGAGGGGTTAAGTGCTGCCCAAGGTCATAAAATGAGTGAGTGGCAGGGCTAGAGCATGAATCCCAACTTGCCTGAGTCAGATCCACTTGAATGAGGATTTACATTTATGGCACAAAGAGAGCACCTATAATGTGCCATCAGTTGTACTAAGCACAAATAGTAACACATTTCACCTCCTCAGCAAATCTGTGAGGAGGGTACTATTATTATTCCCATTTTACAGAAGGGATAATTGAAGGATAGAAAGTCAAGGTCCCAGAGCTAGTAAGTGGGGCAATCAGGATTCATACTCAAGCATTTGGGTTCCAGAGACTGTGTTGTTAACCACTATGCCATTCTACCTTTGAGAATGGCCTTCTAAACTCAGTACTCTCTGACTCCAGAACCTATACATTATATTGCTCAACAAGTATCTGCCAACATGTTCAGACAGAGTCAAAGTTACACATGAGCCATGCACTTGTGCAGAGCAGAGATAAAACAGTGTTCCTCTAAGCGTGGCCCTCTGCTCTTCCAACAATCTGTTTTCCTTAAGTGTGGACGAATACAAGAGTTACCTAGTTGCCTTTGGAAATGGTAATGACAATGAAGAGGAAAGTATAATATCTGTTCTGTTTGCCTAGCCACTATAAGTAATGTAGGCAATCATATTCCAAATAATGAAGAATAAAAATTATCTTGAGTTTCAAATTGTAGACTCCATCCTATACTTACATAGAAACTTAGATTCCAAAGGAACCATAAATATCAGGAAATCCAACCATCCATCTAAAGCAGATGTGTCCACTGTAGCAGAGTCATTGAACAAATGGGAGTTCTTGTCTGTGTGGCTACGATTTTGATCTTTTGAACATGTTGATATTACGGGCTGGCATTTGTATAGCTCTTTATACTCACTGAATTGGAACTATAGACACAAGTTTTTAAGAGCTATTAGTTTGGGGAGACCTTCAAGATGGCGGTGGAGTAAGACGTGGAGATTGCCTTCCTCCCTACAAATACATCAGAAATACATCTACATGTGGAACAACTCCTACAGAACACCTACTGAATGCTGGCAGAAGACTTCCTGAAATGCAAGAAACTCCCCACGTACCTGGCTAGGGCAAAAGAAAAAAGAAAAAACAGAGACAAAAGAACACGGACGGGACCTACACCAGTGGGAGGGAGCTGTGAAGGAGGAAAGGTTTCCACACACTAGAAGCCCCTTCGCGGGTGGAGACTGCGGGTGGCGGAGGGGGGAAGGTTCGGAGCCGCAGAGGAGAGCGCAGCAACAGGGGTGTGGAGGGCAAAGCAGAGAGATTCCCGCACAGAGGATTGGTGCCAACCAGCACTCACCAGTCCGAGGCTTGTCTGCTCACCCGCCGGGGAGGGTGGGGGCTGGGAGAGGCTCGGGCTTCGGAGGTCGGATCGCAGGGAAAGGACTGGGGTTGGCGGCATGAACACAGCCTAAAGGGGGCTAGTGCACCACAGCTAGCCAGGAGGGAGTCCGGGAAAAACTCTGGAGCTGCCTAAGAGGCAAGAGACCATTGTTTTGGGGTGCTCGAGGAGAGGGGATTAAGAGCGCCGCCTAAACGAGCTCCAGGGACGGCGCGAGCCATGGCTATCAGCACGGACCCCAGAGACGGGCATGAGACGCTAAGGCCGCTGCTGCCGCCACCAAGAAGCCTGTGTGCAAGCACAGGTCACTATCCACACCTCCTCTTCCAGGAGCCTGTCCAGCCCAACACTGCCAGGGTCCCGTGATCCAGGGACAACCTGCCCAGGAGAACACACGGCACGCCTCAGTCTGGTGCAACGTCACGCCGGCCTCTGCCACCGCAGGCTCGCCCTGCATCCATACTCCTCCCTCCCCCCGCCCAGCCTGAGTGAGCCAGAGACCCCGAAGCAGCTGCTCCTTTAACCCCCTCCTGTCTCAGCGGGAACAGACACCCTCAGGCGACCTACACGCAGTGGCGGGGCTAAATCCAAAGCTGAACCCCAGGAGCTGTGCGAACAAAGAGGAGAAAGTGAAATCTCTCCAGCAGCCTCAGGAGCAGAGGATTAAATCTCCACAATCAACTTGCTGTACCCTGCATCTCTGGAATACCTGAATAGACAATGAATCATCCCAAAATTGAGGCGGTGGAATTTGGGAGCAACTGTAGACGTATGTGTATGCTTCTTTGTGTGAGTTTGTCTGTATAGCTTTTCTTTTACCATTTGTCCTAGGGTTCTGTCTGTCTGTTTCTGGTTTTGCTTTTTTTTAGTATAGCTTTTAGCACGTTATCATTGGTGGATTTGTTTTTTGATTTGGTAGCTCTCTTCTTTCTTTCTTTTTTATTTATTACATTTAAATTTTTAACAATTTTTTAATAACTTTATTATTTTTCTTTCTTTCCTCCTTCCTCCCTCACTCCCTCCCCCCTCTTTCTTTCTTTCTTTCTTTCTTTCCTTCTTTCTTTCTTTCTTTCCTTTTCTTTCTTATTTCCTCCCTTTTTTCTGACCTGTGTGGCTGACAGGGTCTTGGTGCTCCAGCCGGGTGTCACGCCTGTGCCTCTGAGGTGGAACAGCCTAGTTCACGACATTGGTCCACCAGACACCTCCCAGCTCCATGTAATATCAAACAGTGAAAGCTCTACCAGAGATCTCCATCTCAACGCTAAGACCCAGCTCCACTCAATGACCAGCAGGCTACAGTGCTGGACACCCTATGCCAAACAACTAGCAAGACAGGAACACAACCCCACCCATTAGCAGAGAGGCTGCCTAAAATCATAATAAGGTCACAAACACCCCAAAACACACCACCTGATGTGGCGCTGCTCACAAGAAAGACAAGATCCAGCCTTATCCACCAGAACACAGGCACTAGTCTCCTCCACCAGGAAGCCTACACAAGCCACGGAACCAACCTTCCCACTGGCGGCAGACACCAAAACAATGGGAACTACAAACCTGCAGCCTGTGAAAAGGAAACCCCAAACACAGTAAGTTACGCAAAATGAGAAGACAGAGAAAAACACAGCAGATGAAGGAGCAAGGTAAAACCCCGGCAGATCAAACAAATGAAGAGGAAATAAGCAGTCTACCTGAAAAAGAATTCAGAGTAATGATAGTAAAGATGATACAAAATCTTGGAAAAAGAATGGAGGAAACATTTAACAAGGATCTAGAAGAACTAAAGTGCAAACAAACAATGATGAACAACACAATAAATAAAATTAAAAATTCTCAAGAAGGAATCAATAGCAGAATAACTGAGACAGAAGAACGGATAAGTGACCTGGAAGAAAAAATAGTGGAAATAACTACTGCAGAGCAGAATAAAGAAAAAAGAATGAAAAGAATTGAGGACAGTCTCAGAGACCTCTGGGACAACATTAAATGCACCAACATTCTAATGATAGGGGTCCCAGAAGAAGCAGAGTATAAGAAAGGGACTGAGAAAATATTTGAAGAGATTACAGTTGAAAACTTCCCTAATATGAGAAAGGAAATAGTTAATCAAGTCAAGGAAGCACAGAGAGTCCCATACAGGATAAATCCAAGGAGAAACAGGACAACACACATATTAATCAAATTACCAAAAATTAAATACAAAGAAAAAATATTAAAAGCAGCAAGGGAAAAACAACAAATAACACAAAAGGGAATCCTCATAAGGTTAACAGCTGATCTTTCAACAGAAACCTTGCAAGCCAGAAGGGAGTGGCAGGACATATTTAAAGTGATGAAGGAGAAAAACCTATGAAAGAAACTATAGCAAAGATCAATAAAACTAAAAGCTGGTTCTTTGAGAACATAAACAAAATTGATAAACCATTAGCCAGACTCATAAAGAAAAAAAGGGAGAAGACTGAAATCAACAGAATTAGAAATGAAAAACGAGAAGTAACAATTGACACTGCAGAAATACAAAGGATCATGAGAGATTACTACAAGCAACTATATGCCAATAAAATGGACAACCAGGAAGAAATGGACAAATTCTTAGAAATGCACAAACTTCCACGACTGAACCAAGAAGAAATAGAAAATATGAACAGACCAATCACAAGCACTGAAATTGAAACTGTGATTTAAAATCTTCCGACAAACAAAAGCCCAGGACCAGATAGCTTCACAGGCAAATTCTATCAAACATTTAGAGAAAAGCTAACACCTATCCTTCTCAAACTCTTCCAAAATATAGCAAAGGTAGGAATACTCCTAAACTCATTCTATGAGGCCACGATCACCCTGATACCAAAACCACAAAGATGTCATCAGCTCAATGTCAAAAAAACAAACAAGCCAATCCAAAAGTGGCAGAACACCTAAATAGGCCTTTCTCCAAAGAAGATATACAAATTGCCAACAAACACATGAAAGAATGCTCAATGTCATTAATCATTAGAGAAATGCAAATCAATACAAAATGAGATATCGTCTCACACCAGTCAAAATGGCCATCATCAAAAAATCTACGAACAATAAATGCTGGAGAGGGTGTGGAGAAAAGGGAACCCTCTTGCACTGTTGGTGGGAATGTAAATTGATACAGCCACTATGGAGAACAGTATGGAGGTTCCTTAAAAGACTAAAAATAGAACTACCATACGACCCAGCTATCCCACTACTGGACATATACCCTGAGAAAATCATAATTCAAAAAGAATCGTGGGCTTCCCTGGTGGCACAGTGGTTGGAAGTCCGCCTGCCAGTGCAGGGGATGCAGGTTCGTGCCCCGGTCCAGGAGGATCGCACATGCCACGGAGCGGCTGGGCCTGTGAGCCATGGCCACTTGAGCCTGCGCGTCCGGATCCTGTCCTCCGCAATGGGAGAGGCCACAGCGGTGAGAGGCCCGTGTACCGCAAAATAAATAAATAAATAAATAAATAAAAAGAGTCGTGTACCAAAATATTCATTGCAGCTCTATTTACAATAGCCAGGACATGGAAGCAACCTAAGTGTCCATCAACAGATGAATGGATAAAGAAGATGTGGTACATATATACAATGGAATATTACTCATCCATAAAGAGAAACGAAAGTGAGTTATTTGTAGTGAGGTGGATGGACTTAGAGTCTGTCATACAGAGTGAAGTAAGTCAGAAAGAGAAAAACAAGTACCGTATGCTAACACATATATATCGAATCTAAAAAGAAAAAATAATGGTCATGAAGAACCTAGGGATAAGACAGGAATGAAGACACAGACCTACTAGAGAATGGACTTGAGGATATGGGGGGGGAAGGGTAAGCTGCGACAAAGTGAGAGAGTGGCATGGACATATATACACTACCAAACGTAAAGTGGATGGCTGGTGGGAAGCAGTCGCATAGCACACAGGGAGATCAGGTTGGTGCTTTGTGACCTCCTAGAGGGGTGTATTAGGGAGGGT
>NW_020174698.1:12400533-12496594 GCF_003031525.2 Neophocaena asiaeorientalis asiaeorientalis | reverse complement strand
AGCACTATTTCTGGAAATTGTTAGGGTTAATTTTCAGATTTCATGGAATTAAAGACTGAAGAGGTGGTGAAGAATTGGTGGGAAACTTAGTTCAGAAGTGTGGTTGTAAATGAAAGCAGAACCAAAGCACAAGAGCTTCAGTAACAGAAATGGTAAGAGACATTTTATACAAGGGAATCATCTGAAGATATTTGTCAGCAGGGGGAAGAGGATCTCTTAGAGTGAGAACTGAAGATGTGGGATTGAGGGAGCAGGGGAAGCAAGAAAGGATGGAGTCAAGGAGGAACATGGAGTGATAAATCTTGGGAGAAGCAATGCTTCTTCACCTGAGCATGAGAGGGTAGTGGTGGGTAAAAAAGGGAAAAGATTAAAAGAGATTGTAATTTGGAGAGAAGGACAATTTTAAAGAATCCAGAATGATAGCATAGATTGTTAAATTTATTTTTCTTATTTTTACAGATAACATGTTCCTGTGTAGTGCCCAGTTTGCTCTGCATTCTCTTAGCAAACAGGATAAATAAATAAAAACTACCTAAATAATGCATGTGTATATACCAGCAGTTACTGCATGTTTATTTCTACTGGCAGTCTATTCTGATTTGTGCAGAGTTTCAGGAATTACTCATAGGTAAGCATCTAGGATCCTTAGGCACAGACACAAAAGTAACTTAGCATGGACTTTTGTATTCTTCCTCACTCTTCTTACTTTATCTAATTCACAGCATCACCTTGTGTCTGCAGAAATATTGAAAGCTCCAAATTATTTTCTCAGCTGATTTTTTGATAGATTATCTGTAAATAGCCTGATAGAATATTATAGTCTAAGAGTTTATGTGTTTTCAAGACATCCTAAGAATCTATAGTAGTTCAAGGCAACACTTGACAGCTAGTCTATTTTAGCTGTCAGGTTTGAAATGCTCCTTCTATACATTGTATTATTTAAAATGATCATGAGTTTTAAAGAAAATTAACTGCTACACTAAGCAATCTCCACAGATTCTCGGAATTGCCCGCAGGGAGTAATGAAGTATGCAGAAACAATTCACATTTGGACTTTTGCACACAGTGAAGCCAAGGGTATTCAATAAAGTATGCAATCCTTTCTGAGTGTCTGTCCCGTCACTCTAGGGATAAGACACAACTGTTTTGAGGGCAATGTCAGAACAACTTACCATCACCAGTAAATGAACATGGCCACATTGCTGGTACCCGAAGACTAATAATGGACAGTGACAAACATTTCACCAACTATGCCTTATACACAGACTTTCTCTGGGATCTAGCAGAAGGTGTGATCACAGGGGATGAGCACTGCAGCTAGCGCCTATTTAGAAGGCTTTGGCCAAAAGTAAGTGCTCCATTATTTTTTCTCCTGGAACAAAATCTCCATGAATTTAATCACCCATTTTCTAAAAAAGTAGGACTGTTTTAAGTCCACCCCAAAATAAGTGAGATTTTTAAATTATTATTTTATCTCATTGTTTCATCCATTTTGACACAAAATCTTATAAGCAAAGCCTATCTCTAACAAGGGAAGTAACCTATTTTCATCATTATCACCATCATTATCATCATCATCCTCACAGATAGCAATTAATGATCACTTACTATGCACCAGTCACTTATGCACTCTTTTTTATCTTACTTCATCTTCCCCAAATTTCAATTAGGTAATTTTATTATCACTATTCACATTGAAAAAAAATAAGACTACTAAGCACAAAGATGTTAAGCAATTTACCCAAGCTTTTAAGTCATGATGGGAACCCAGTCCATCTGAAACCAGTTTCCCTGTTATCAGCCACTACCCTGTGAAGACTTTTGTAATTCTACCATGTATTCATTGCTAATTTGTTTTTAACAAAGACTACACTGATGTTAGTATCCATCAACATTCCATTGCAGCAAGTGATATCCAATAAGATTCCATTTCACCAAGGGGCCTCCAATAAAAAAGGGAGTCAATCATTTTATCCTGAATTAAGTTTTCATATATATACCACAAGAAGGCATGTTTTCCTTTTTCAAAGGTTTGTGTCTTTATGTATTAACTGAGGATGAGGATGGTTTGGTTTGAAAGAAGATTAAATTGAGGATTCTATGATTAAGATTGTCTAAAATTTTAATAACAAATTTCATTTTATACAGCTGTCTGGAACGAGGCAATCAGATATTTTACTTTTTAATTTAGAAAAGTAAGGCATGAACCTTGGTTAAAACAAGATTTGTGGGGCATCCCTGGTGGCGCAGTGGTTGAGGGTCCGCCTGCCGATGCAGGGGACGCGGGTTCGTGCCCCAGTCTGGGAGGATCCCACATGCCGCGGAGCGGCTGGGCCCGTGGGCCATGGCCACTGAGCCTGCGCGTCCGGAGCCTGTGCTCCGCAGCGGGAGGGACCACAACGGTGAGAGGCCCGTGTACCGCAAAAAAAAAAAACCCAAAAAACAAAAAACAAGATTTGTGGGTGACATTAAAAAAACTCTTAGGCACTAATACTTCTGATACTATGGTAGACAATAACGACAACTACAAAATCACATCTTTTGTTGTAGTGCTGCATTCAGAGGAAGTAAAGGAATCTCCAAACAGAATCCTCCCTCCTGCTCCACGAAGGGGACAAAACCCTGCTGATACACGAAAAGTGAAGTCATCCTGAGGACAAGTGATTATATTAAAACTGGAACTCAAAAACTAAGTGTACAAGGAACAAAGTGGGGGTGCAGGGGCTAAGTGCCCTTATTAGGTCAGAGACAGTGGGATGAACATATGACTGTCCCAGGGGCTCCTGAGAAGACAGCAGTTTTCAGATCTCCTCCAAATCCCACCATAAAGACAGATAGCAAAGGCCATGGACAATATTTATTACAAAATGGAGTGAACCCTAAAGTACTTGTGAATGGGGACAACTGGCCAGTCAAACACCCACCAGGTATCAGTGTTTGCAGAAGAGGAAGTAGGAGGAAACAATGGGGATTCTGAGATACCTGAAAATAGGGAACCCTACTACAGCCAACAGATATTTTCTGAAAAGTGAGTCAGAACAACTTGAGATCATCAGTTGAAACTGGGAGGGACTTTGCCCAGTCATTAGCAGGTGAGCATAAAGTGTTCACCGTGAGGTCTAAGTGCTGATGCCATCAGGTACCCTATGACCTTGAGAAACTGATGAGCCAGTGTTGACTTTCAAGACAGGACCCCTCAAATGGTAAGAAACTGCTAGGAGTGGAATAAAAGTTGAGCAGGACAGGGACAATAGAGACAAAGAAAGATAAGGTCAGATAAAAATGAGGGAAAGAAAAATAAATAGGACCTCATAATCAAAGTCCCAAACACAGAAAAGACCATCATGAGTAACAGTCTGAAAAAGCAACAAACAACAAATTTATATCACAAAGTACTTCAAATACTGAGATTTTCAAATTCAAAATTTAATATATATGAAATGTTTTAAGAAATAGAATATAAATTTATAAGGACAAGCAATAGGAGATTGTGAAAATAAATAAGATTTGAAAAGTAACTTATAATAAAAATATAACATATAAAAGCTCATTGGATTAGTTAAAATAATCTAGAGCTCAAGATATAATTAGTGAATATATATATTAGAACTGATTAAATTCTAATCAGAATAAATATGGCATAGAGACACAAGGAGATGAAAATTCTGAAAGAGATGTTAAGAGAGAACAAATAGTATACATACATAACAGATTCCTAATCAGCAGTAGGAAATAAATTAAGACACCATATTTGAAGAAATAATGGCTATGAATCCCCCAAATTGGTAAAAGAAAAAAAAATTGTGTCCTGGAAGCACTTCACAATAAAAAGAAGCTCTTGTTCCAATAAACTACAGTGAAACTGTAGCAGATACAAGGCAAAGAGAAAATATATTTAAAGAAGCCAACTCTATTTACAATAGCCCGGAGATGGAAACAACCTAAGTGTTCATCATCGGATGAATAGATAAAGAAGATGTGGCACATATATACAATGGAATATTACTCAGCCATAAAAAGAAACGAAATTGAGCTATTTGTCATGAGGTGGATGGACCTAGAGTCTGTCATACAGAATGAAGTAAGTCAGAAAGAGAAAGACAAATACCGTATGCTAACACATATATATGGAATTTAAGGAAAAAAAATGTCATGAAGAACCTAGGGGTAAGACAGGAATAAAGACACAGACCTACTAGAGAATGGACTTGAGGAAATGGGGAGGGGGAAGGGTAAGCTGTGACAAAACGAGAGAGTGGGATGGACATATATACACTACCAAACATAAAATAGATAGCTAGTGGGAAGCAGCTGCATAGCACAGGGAGATCAGCTCGGTGCTTTGTGACCCCCTAGAGGGGTGGGATAGGGAGGGTGGGAGGGAGGGAGACGCAAGAGGGAAGAGATATGGGAACATATGTATATGTATAACTGATTCACTTTGTTATAAAGCAGAA
This sequence comes from Neophocaena asiaeorientalis asiaeorientalis, assembly GCF_003031525.2. NCBI lineage: Eukaryota > Metazoa > Chordata > Mammalia > Artiodactyla > Phocoenidae > Neophocaena > Neophocaena asiaeorientalis. The sequence goes on along the minus strand of NW_020174698.1, from coordinate 12,492,137 downwards.
ACTAACACACCATTGTAAAGCAATTATACTCCAATAAAGATGTAAAAAAAGAAAAATTCTGATAAAATACTAACCAAAAGAAATCTGGAATAATTATAATATCAGACATACTACACTTAAAAAAAGATCCCTATATGGAATACAGAAGTTATCATATAAACATGAATGTTCAGTTCACCAGAAAGATATAATTAAACTAGTATAAAACTTATAAAACAGTTAACATAAAAATTGAAAAAACTATAGGCATAAGCTGATAACTTTCCATCATAGTAGGAGATTTCAATACAGTTTATTCAACTATTGATACTTCAAATATTCAAAAAATTAATGAAGATACAGAGTATCTTCACACACAAACTTGACTCAATGGATATAGAATTGTGCTTCCAACTATTAGAAAATGCACATTATTCTCAATAATATATGGAATATTTACTAAAGCAGACAATATATTAGTTCATAAGAGCTCAACACATTTCAAAGAATACACCATTTTCTCTGACCAATACACAATTAAGTTAGAAGTTGATTAAAAGAGGATTATCTTTATAATTCCCATAAGTTTGGAAACTTTAAAGTACTTAAAATTCTAAAACTTCCATGTAATATAATAATTAAAAAATTACAATGGAATTAAAGAATGCTTAAAACTGAATGATAATACTATATATATACAAGCTTGGGAGATGCTGTTGAAGTAGCACTTAAAGGAAAATTTATTGCTTGCCATATGTGTAGAAAGGGTAGAGACTAATAAAATAAGCATACATATTAAGATGTTTAAGAATGAACACAAAAATCTTAAATAAATCAGAATCAAAGCAAATATACATTAATAGTAGAATAGATTAAAATGTATTTATTCACAAAGTACTATACAGCAGTGAAAATGAATGAACTATAACTACACAGAAACACTGATGAATCTGAGAAGCATAACGTTAAGTAAAAAATCTCAGAATATGTCTTATAATGTGAAATATATATGAACCGGTGATAAAATTAAGAAAAAAAATCAAAAGAATTGAAAAAAAAAAACACCAAAATTCAGTGTTTTAGTTACCTCTGCCAGGAATCAAGAGATGGGATGGGGAGAGTCCAAAGGTAGAGCCACATTATTTTTAGTGTCTAGTTTTTAAATATACACATATATGTTATTTTATGTACAATATCAAATAATAAAATACTTTTAAAGAACAAACACGCATGGAACAATTTGAGTTTGTGGAGGAGAAAAGTAAATTCAAATTCTAACATTAATTTGTATGCAAAGTTAAATTACAGAAAAGGATAATCATCTCTCTTGTTAAATCTTCATTTCTTGAGGAATTATTTTAGAAATGGGAAGGTCCTTTTTTTTCTCTTTCTGTTTTTAAGTATATAATCAAGCTCTTGGCTTAAACAATGAAAAAGGCAATTATAAAAATAATAATTTATTTAAATCAATGAAGATGTCTTTTTAAAAAAATGGTCAAACAATTTTTATAGACCACAGGGAGAGATTTAATAGTCTTAAAATTTAAGTGTCTGCAATTTAGTTTATTTGGGGGAAAATATTTTGGTCAACATTAGGCAAATCAATTCAATATATAACTGGCATGACTAACACTATTTAAACTAATTTTTAAAACTAAGCAAATAATGTTTTAAGACTTTTTCTACAGCTGCATCTTAATCAGACTATTACGTTTTCCCATGCACTGCTAGAAATGTGACTGGCATATGTTGTGTAGTAACAAAACTGATTCACTTATTTGAAAGTTAAAGTGTTGATATGCCACCATTAGTTAATTGCATATTATTTTTTATTAGCAACTTAAGTAGCCTGAAATAACATAAATAATATGATTTAGTCATGAATTAACTCTTATGGGGCTTTTAGGTTGGATTTGATCTCTTTAGAAAAGATTATTTTAATTGTTTATAAAAGAAAATTACAGATAATATCAACATAAAGCAAAGCATACTCTTCCTGTGTTTAAGAAGTTAAGAGAATTCATTTTTTTGCCACTAGATTATCATTTTATAATTCACTGACTCATTAATAGTTTCATGATTGTCTGAAAAAGTGAAATCTTCTTTCAAATGTCAAGAACATGCTTATTAGGAAATTCTGGCTTTCTAAAATTCTTTAAAAGTTTCACTCCTTGGACATACAATCAATAAAAAACAGGTTATGCTTTTTTTCTGTTTTTTGTTTTTGCGGTACGCGGGCCTCTCACTGTTGTGGCCTCTCCCATTGCGGAGCACAGGCTCCGGACACGCAGGCTCAGTGGCCATGGCTCACGGGCCCAGCCGCTCCGCGGCATGTGGGATCTTCCCAGACCGGGGCATGAACCCGTAACCCCTCCAACGGCAGGCGGACTCTCAACCACTGCGCCACCAGGAAAGCCCAGGTTACGCTTTTATTGATGACAAGTGGTATACTTCGGTTATGTTTAATTATAATCTTTTAAAAGAAGTCCTTAACCTAAGATATACCAAACATGTAAATTAGGAAGAAGACTATTAGCCTTTACATCCATAGACATTTTAATTTTACCTGACCTTATTTAAATTTTCAGACAAATTTCCAAGGTAGCTGAATTTGATATCTAAAATATCCACCATACTTTAATATTGATGCAAATTACTTATTAATTTACCACATTTATACAAGAAAAAAATGCAGAACCAAAAAAAATGAATGAGCATTTTAAAAGTTAGAAAGTATTAAAAAACAAATTGCAAATGTAAGCTACAAGGAAGTTGTCTAAAAAATGGAAATCCTGACTAGTTCTCTGCTGGGTTTGTCTGAAGTTTTATTAAAAAGTAATTAATTTCTATAACAGATTAAATTTATCAGTATAGCCTTAAAAAGTTAAATTCATTATTTTAATAGCAAAATTAGATCTCAGGGAATTTATAATGATCCAAACCTGTCTATGCAGATAATTTTGGTGAGGTGCTAACAGTAAAATCCTCACTATTTACTATCAGAGAAAAATATTACAGAAAAAGATGTCAAAGTTAAATTTCAGCACAGAATCATCTCAAGAAATGTTCTCACTACATCACTCCTTTTAAAATACTCATTTTGAGGGGCAAGCCAACCTAGCTTTACTTAAATGCTGACTATTAGATACTAAGAACAAAAGAACTATGGATTCCTGTAAAATTTTTTTCCTTGACACCCCAACACCCACTGCGAAAAATATATTGTCAGTGTCTCAGCTCTGTAAAGAGCCTTGAAAACCTTCTAGGTGCAAACCTTCCCTTGGCACCATTTGCCTTTTAATAATGTATTTTCTCATTTCTTTGCTTTATTTCATGTATTCCCTTTGGGCAAGTTCCTGGGGAATGATGTTTTAGGATGTACAAGGGTTTTTTTTTCAAAGAAAACATTTTCCAAAGACTTAAAATATTAATATCAATAAGAAATGGTTGCACTGTTTAAAATTCAAAAATATGAATATTTCTTTTGCTTTTAATTTTTAAGGTAATAGATCTTAAATATAATACAATCTCATGCCTCTTGATGTCTTCCTGCAAACTCCATGGAAAGGTAATTATTCATTATATATTTACCATATATACAAAGAAAAAATACAGAATGAAAATTAAATGACTATTTAGAAATAAAAAAGCTACATCCTTTGAAAAAGTAAATCTACAAAAACAGGCATTGATTAATCCATAATAGTCTGTGAATCATGAAAAATTTGATTTTGCAATGTAATTTTCACTGATGTAATAGAGAAATGTTATTGCATTGCTGATTCTTTTTTATCCCTATAATAACTCTAGGTATTCGAGAATCCAGTCCCGTGGGATGGTTTCAAGAATCTCAATCAGAGCAAGCCACAAGAATTCAGAAAGAGATACTGCCCCTCTCTTTTACATCAGTCTTTTTCCACATATTAACAACCTCCCCCACCCCCACCAAAAAATCTGGAAATGAATTGCATTCAGGACCAAAGCAGAAAAAATGACCTATCAGAGGTGGAGGATCTGGTCCTGTTCAGAAGACAAGAGATACAGGCACTAGAGTAGAGAATTTGGTTGGAAGGAAGCAATGGGCTCAAAGCAGGAACTATTTCTTGAGCCTTCTTTAGCTAAAGACAATAAGTAACTGAAAAATAAATAAGAAGTCTGACAAAAGAAAAATTATATAATGTTGGAAAAGGTTCAGGAAAAGAATAATGGTTCTTTAGTTTAAATGATCTTTAGTATGTTTGATTTAATAAGTATCTGAGGCAGTTTTTGATAGTTGCCTCTAAAAAGGCATGTCAAAAAATATGTGCTATAAAAATATAATTTTCATATACTTAGAAACCAACTTATTAAAATGTATCGTTCCATGATGCCCTGGACATTTATATCTTCTTATCCATAAGAAGCAATATACTTCCTTCCTCACACCTTTCTCTTTTCAGTTACTACTCTTATTCTTACTACTTCTATTACTCCTATTCTTGTGAGATTAGACTTTCTGACAATTCCTTCACATTTCACTCCTTTATATAAAATAAGCCACTGCCTTCTGTGGCAATAAGTCTAAAGTTTTTTGGCTTGCAGGTTCTTTACCTCATAGTTTCACCCTACATGTCCTTACTTTTCACTACTTTCTAACACAAGCCAAAGCAATCTTAAGAAAGAAAAACTGAACTGGAGGAATCAGGCTCTCTGACTTCAGACTATACTACAAAGATACAGTAATCGAAACAGTATGGTACCAGCACAAAAACAGAAATAGAGATCAATGTAACAAGATAGGAAGCCCAGAAATAAACCCACACACAAATGGTCAATTAATCTATGACAAAGGAAGCAAGAATATACAATGGAGAAAAGATAGTCCCTTCAATAAGTGGTGCTGGGAAAACTGGACAGCTACATGTAAAAGAATTAAATTAGAACACTCCCTAACACCATATACAAAAATAAACTCACAATGGATTAAAGACTTAAATGTAAGACCAGACACTCTAAAACTCTTAGAGGAAAACATAGGCAGAACATCCTATGACATAAATCACAACAAGTTCCTTTTTGTCCCATCTCCTAGAGAAATGGAAATAAAAACAAAAATAAACAAATGGGACCTAATGAAACTTAAAAGTTTTTGTACAGCAAAGGAGACCATAAACAAGATGAAAAGACAACCCTCAGAATGGGAGAAAATATTTGCTAATGAAGCAACTGACAAAGGATTAATCTGCAAAATTTACAAGCAGCTCATGCAGCTCAATATCAAAAAAACAAACAACTCAATCCAAAAATGGGCAGAAGACCTAAATAGACATTTCTCCAAAGAAGATATACAGATAGCCAACAAACACATGAAAGAATGCTCAACATCACTAATCATTAGAGAAATGCAAATCAAAACTACCTCCCCCTGGTCAGAATGGCCCTCATCAAAAAGTCTACAAATAATAAATGATGGAAAGGGTGTGGAGAAAAGGGAACCCTCCTACACTGTTGGTGGGAATGTAAATTGATACAGCCACTATGGAGAACAGTATGGAGGTTCCTTAAAAAACTAAAAATAGAACTACCATATGACCCAGCAATCCTACTCCTTGTTATATATCTGGAGAAAAACATAATTCAAAAAGACACATGCACTCCAATGTTCATAGCAGCACTATTTACAATAGCCAAGACACTGAGAAAACCTAAGGGTCCATTGACAGAAAAATGGATAAAGAAGATGTGGTATATATACACAATGGAATATTACTCAACCATAAAAAAGAATGAAATAATGCCATCTGCAGCAACATGGATGAACCCAGAGATTATCATAGTAAGTGAAGTAAGCCAGACAGAGAAAGACAAATATCATACGATATTGCTTATATGTGGAATCTAAAAAAAGCATACAAATTAACTTACTTATAAAACAGAAATAGACTCACAGACATAGAAAACAAACTTATGGTTACCAAAGGAGAAAGAGAGAGGAGGAATAAATTAGGAATTTGGGATTAAAATATACACACTACTATATATAAAATAGATAACCAACAAGGACCTACTGTATAGCACAGGGAACTCTACTCAATATTTTGAAATAACATATAATGGAAGAGAATGTAAAATAAAAGTGTATATATATATATATATATACGTATATATATATATATACATATATATATGTGTTGAAGCTAATCACATTACTGTACACCTGAAACTAACACAGCATTGTTAATCAACTATATTTCAAGAAAAAAATTTAAAAAACACAAGCCCCCAACTCCAGCCAACTCTTCCTTTGATTGCCTCTATATACTATGCTTGTTTGCCCACTGTGAAATAATAGAAAAATATATATATTAGTCTTTGCTCCTAGTTCCTGGTATAAAGCTTGTAAATCCCTTGGAATTTCCTGGGTGACAGGAGAGTCTTTTGTTCTAATTTGGCAATGCTTGGTCGGCCTCTAGATAGGGGTTTGTCATCAGAAAGACCAAGCCAGATTAGAAATGTGGCACTTTCAGCCTCACACCCCACCCTCCAGGAAGGGAAGAGTGCTAGAGATTGAGTTAAGGATCCATCATGCCTATGTGATGAAGCCTCCATAAAAGTCCCAGAAGTACGAGGTTCAAGAATCTTCTGAGTTGCTGAAGACATCTACATGCCAGAAGGATGGTGCACCCCAACTCCATAGGGACAGAAGCTCTTGTGCTCGGACCCTTCCAGGTGTCGTCCTGCGTATCTCTTCATCAGGCTGTTCATTTGTATCCTTTATCATATCTTTTATTATATAATAAACGGGTAACCCTAAGTAAGCTTTCCCCTGAGTTCTGTGATCTGTTCTACCAAATAATTTAATACAAGGGAGGGATGTCATGGGAGAGTCTAATTTGTAGCCAGGTAGGACAGAAGTTGTGGATAACCAGGGGACCTACTATTTTTGACTGGCATCTGAATTTGAGGAGTAATCTCATGGGACTGAGTCCTTAACCTATGATATGCTAACTCCAGTTAGTATCAGAAATGAATTGAATTGTAGGACATCTAGCTGGTGTCACAGAGAATTACTTGGTGTGAAAACAATCCTACTTGCATGGTGTCAGAAGTGTTAGGAGTGTGGTAGTAGCGTGAGAGTAATGGAGAAACACACAGGAGTAGTGAGTTTCTTTATACCCTCTTTTTCCAATTATCCAATCCTAACCATTTTTAAATACAAATCCTGGAGTTACCTCCTATATGAAGTCTGTCCTGACTACCTTTGGCTGTAGGGGAAGAGTATGGAGTGGGATAGTTTCAGAGGGCTTTCCTGAGCATGAAATATAAGCTTTGCTCTTGAATCAGTGAGACAATTCTGTACCCTTGTAATTATTTTCCTTTTTTTAAACGCCTGAAGCAAGTCCATGTGGGGCTCTATTACTTGCAGTCAAAAAAATTTGTATGAGATATATGGCAAGTACCACCTCTACCAATTGTCTTGTACTGTCCTCAGTACTCACTAAAGGTTGAACACAGCAGAAGCACTCAAGAAACACTGAGATCTGCTCTGCCCAATGCAGTAGCCACTGACCACTTGGGCTATAGGGAATTGAAATGTTACTAGTACAAATTGAAATGTGACTTAAGTGTAAAATACACACACAATTTCAAAGGCTCAATTAAAATTATGTAAATTATCAATATACTTCTATATTGATTACATATTGAAATAATATTTGTATATAGACAAATAAAATTATTAAAATTGTTTTCGCCTGTTTCTTTTTACCCTTTAAATGTGTCTACTTGAAAATTTAAAACTATGCATGTGGCTCACATGATGTTACATTATATAGCACTGATTTAAAATGATTTGTCTTCTTAAATCCAGAAACATGGGAAGGAAATTTGCTATTTCCCAGAATTTTAGAATTTATAGGGAAATTTATAGTTGTATTCTGTATAATTTGAGCTATCCATACCCAGATTGTGGCATTTCAGAGAGTATTTTCTGAGAGTTTGGTCTCTTTATGTTATATACAAGATTAGATCCATTCCTTACTATGTATTCTTCTCAGATATATAATTATAATTAAGCTAATGAGCATTAGAAAACAACAGCAAAGGAAACATTATTGCTCAACCATATGTGCTCTGTAGCAAATTTTTAGTGACTGAGGGTTTAAGGCAGAAGCAGGATTATTTATTCCATTCTACCTTAATCACTGAAAAGACATGTATTGAATGCAAGTCACTTTAATCTTCAGGTTCAAGAACATGTATTTCTGCTACAAGTTATCATTTCAAATAACGTAGTTTCGTTTTTTGAGTTTCAACATAAATAACATGAAAAGTTATCAAATTCCTGTCAGAGGGTTTAGTATGAAATGACTCAATCTCTGAACATGTTAAAAAATAAATATTTCATGAATTTCAGCTTGAAATTCATACTGTGTGCCAAAGAGAATTTATCAAAGTCAAAGCAGTACTTACTTGATACTCTTGCAGGTTTTTCTGCTAAAAATAAAGAAAAAAAGTCTTGCTTAACTCAGGTAAAATGCAAAGAAATTATACATCAATAGGCTATATAAATGTATCTAATATCTTTAGACTTTCTTCCTTATTGTACGGGAGTTGGTGAAGAAATGTAACTCTATTGCCTGATAACATGGATCTTTGTAAGCTGTGACAAAGTGAGAGAGTGGCATGGACATATATACACTACCAAACGTAAAATAGATAGCTAGTGGGAAGCAGCCGCATAGCACAGGGAGATCAGCTCGGTGCTTTGTGACCAGCTAGAAGGGTGGGATAGGGAGGGTGGGAGGGAGGGAGACGCAAGAGGGAAGAGATATGGGAACATATGTATATGTATAACTGATTCACTTTGTTATAAAACAGAAACTAACACACCACTGTAAAGCAATTATACTCCAATAAAGATGTTTAAAAAAATGGATCTTTGAATAACTTAATTGCTTTTATGTGTTTCACAGCATATTTATGCTTTTTAAACACTCATTAAAATTGCAGGATCTTTTTAAAATTGCTTTGGTTTAACTATAATTATACCTAACTCCAGTGAAATTGCTTTGTATGATGTAATTAATCTAAATATTTGCTTTACAGTTTCCAAATTCCATAAAATATATTATTGAGAATTATTTTCCTTTCACAGATGAATAAAGACAAATAACTACCCATTAGACTATAAAATATAAATCTTAAAAAGTGACATGCAAAATCAGCTTAATTTTCCATAATCATTTATTTATTAGTTTCAATGAGGGATTATAATTCTTCAAATATGTTTTTCCATTAAACTGTATGAATGTAGGACAAAGACATAAAGTGGAATGATTGTCCCAAATACTATAGCAGACATTCTAACTTTCTGAAACAAAGAGGATTGGTAACATCTATATTCCATTAACATTAGTCTCATTTAAAGGGCTAGGTTTGAAAATATAATTTTTAAGGAATCTGCATAACATGTTTTACTTTGAGACTTGTAGAGTTTCTGATATAAAGCTAAGAATTACAAGTTTAGAAAAGTTAGATTAATGCCAACAGAAAGGTTTATTTTTGTGGGGGGGATACTTATGTTTTCGGTGATATTACAGCAGCACGTGTATAAAATTGCAAAACAAACAAAATAATTCAGAAAAATGCTTTAGTAAAGCTAATGTTATAATTTTTCCTTTAAAAATACTAGCGTTGGCTAAAGAGACAGGAACTTAGAAAGGAATAAAATAAACATTTATTGAGATGCAATGAACCATTCGTTGAGTGAAGGAATGAATAAGAATGTGCCTGTATTCTCAACCAGCTCTAGGTTGGACTTGTGCTTTCACATATAACAATTTTTCCCTTCTGTGTATTCATAATATGAAGATCTTAGAAATAATGGACTCACAGAATAGAGTAAGAAAGGAGTATCCATCCAATGTCCAAATCCCTAGAATCCCTTGTGCAGCCCTCTAGTCTTAGCACTAATAGACCACTTCCTTGGGGACAAAGTGGGGTACATTTTATCTTTGGGCTGCTCCGATTGGTAGAAAGCTTTCCCTTATATTTGCCACAGTGTGGTAGGATAGTGAAATGTAGTTGAATGGGCTTAAGTCTTTGATGTCACATCCACTTGGAGGCAATTCCTGTCTCTATTATGTAAACACTGAGATGTTAGACTTCCCCTCATCTAGCATTAACTCGGCTATAAACTGGGAATGATAATTGGTCCTGTACTAAGGAGGAAATTGAGCTAATAATAGGAAAGGACATAGCTACAGGTATTCAAAATAATCCATTTCTTTTCATTCTTCTGGCTAAATATCTTAAAAGGTATCAAGTTTTGCAGAAAGTTCCAATATAAAAATTGTGTTCCTGTATCTTTGTACAAATTTGATATTTCTCTTATTCTAAATGTTACCCCTTAATATTACTGATAATTGTGTCTAGATATGCCCTGCCATTGCAAGTATACATACTACAGTAAGAAACAACAGGGAACCAGTGAAAAACAAGATTCCTCCCCAACACCTGCCCCCCACCCCCGGTACACACACACACTAGAGATCTATGTATTTACTATGAATGAAAATTCTTGCTCAATTATGGCATGTTTATTTAGCACTTTAAAATTTAAAGCATTTACGTTTTGTTACATTTTGGATTAATTAGATTCGCCTAAAATTTTATGACCCAGACTACATAATTCAGCTGTACTCTTATAGTTTTATGATAATATCACCAAAATAGGTCATTTTCATTTTAGGTAAAGAACATCTACCTGACATGTGCATGCTGGCATCTGCCTTCTACTACCCACTTTGCATCTACATTGAATTAATTTCAAAGACCAGTATATAAACAATAAAAATATATACATGATATTAGCTACATTTTATGTAGTCATAGATAAAATGAATCTCGGCATCTCGGCTTCCTCTTTTTACTACTCTCTCATTCTTGACTGTAGTCATGCTGTGAAAGTCTTTTGCAATAAAATAAATTTTTCTTCTGGTATGTACTCAAATATCTTATGAAGGTTTAGGTTGTTAATAGTTTCTATTTCTCCACATTTCCTAGTTTTCCACTGAAATGTAAGCTTTCTGCTAGATTTCCTACCTGTCCACTTCCTCTGCTGTTAGCAGGAGTGTATACCTGCTAGACTTCCTTGCTTTAAAAAAATTTAGTGTTAATATTAAACACCAACGTAATTCAGGCACCTCCACATCAACACAGCATTTGAATCTTTACAAAGTTCAAGATTACCTTTTGTCACATTGTGTAATTGAAGACTTTCTTTTCTAGTTGGCACTGTATATAAAGAAAATGTAAATTAAAATATGAATTTTTAAAGAAAATGTTCATAAAATTTTGGTTCACTTCATCTCTAAGCTTTAGCAACGTGAGAATAATTTAAATGTTGTAAATATTTTCTTGAGGCTTTAAAAAAATTTCTTTTCTACTAACACCTAACAAAAATAAATGACTGTTTTGTTTGCATAAACAAAGATATAACATAATCAGTGATTTCAGGGTACTGAAATGAATTAGAGCCCATGGACAATGGGTCATTACAATTAACTGAATTTAGGTATAAACCAGAAAAAAAGTGTCATCTTTTGTTGTTAACAATCTTTTTGGTATGGCTAAAAATGCTTTCCTCATGACTCGATAGAGTATTTCTCTGACGATTAAGGCCTTTGCAAGTTTTTTAGATAACTACATGGAAATCAGTGATTATCATATTATATTATGTAGTTTACTAAATAAATAAACCTAATGTTAAGAAAAAAAGCAACTTACAATGCAGCCTCTAACTAGCTGCTCACCAATGACCCAACACATGACTGCATACTGAAGGAGTGGCCTGCCATCCACTGCTCCTTTGACACTGCCATTACCACATAGCCAGGATTATTGACCACATTTCTTTTTTTAATCAGACCAGCAATCATCACATACATAAACAGAAGTTTTATTTAAAATTGAAATAAATTTTGACTCAAAATATTTTGACTTCAGGGCCTTTCAATCTTTTAAAAATTACCTTTTTCTTCTTTAAGATGTTTCATTTCTGCTTTTTCTATAGAGATAAAATGGTAATTAGAATCATATACATATTTATTCATAGGTCTTCCTAAGGTTTGGAATTACATATTTTGTAGTCAATATTTACAATTCAGGAGTTATATGAAAAGAACTTTATGGTGCTAATTTAGCAATAATAGGTGGAGTTTGCTTTGAGATCTAAATTCCTGTTCCCTTTAGATATCTAATAATAATGCAATTCATACACCCGTTGCATGGGTAACACCAAAATGAGCTGCGGTTCTGACACATGCTTTAAAATCAGCGTCCGTATTTTCATGAATTGCTTTTAAGTAGTATAATTTGTGTAATTACATATTTTTGAATTCCTGTGGTTTTTTTTTTTTGGTACGCAGGCCTCTCACTGTTGTGGACTGTCCCGTTGCGGAGCACAGGCTCCAGACGCGCAGGTTCAGCGGCCATGGCTCACCGGCCCAGCTGCTCCGCGGCATGTGGGATCTTCCTGGACCGGAGCACGAACCCGCGTCCCCTGCATCGGCAGGCGGACTCTCAACCACTGTGCCACCAGGGAAGTCCAATTCCTGTGTTTTTGTCACTAATTTGATATACGTGTCTTAAGACGTCTTTACCTTTACTTTCCTTTTCAGATTTTTCAATTTTCTTCTTCACTAGAGGGTAAAATAACAAGAAACCATTGGTTTATAAAACATAATTTTCTTACTCAATCTTGGAGTAAATATTTGGAGTTGAAATTTAATCCCATAAGTGAAAGGGGGTCAAGGCTCTACTTTTTCAAGATGTGAAGAAAAAGTCTCCCTCCCATGTGTGAGAACATATGTATTTTTGTTACCCTTGGTTACTTGGCTTTGTAAGGCAGAGCCCCCTTCTTTTGTTTTTGGTTTTTACATGTTTTGAAGTAAAGCTAGAGGAAGCCATGCATTTATTAATAAGTTTAAATGAGTAACAGAAAAAAATTAAATTTTTTATTGTTATCTGTAGGAAATGAGAATTTGTCAGCGCTATGGATGCTCAGTAAATGAACTGTTGAGTAAAAAAAATGTAAGAATCACAACATATCTCTGGGCAAAATGTGGCCACATACTTTTTAAAACAGAGTTTTGGTTGATTGGTGCTTTTCTTCAACTATATTTATCAGACAAGAGTAAGAAGGAAACCAATATTTAATGATGACAACGACGTATGTAGTGGGAATGTTATATATGTTATTTCATTTAATACTTATAACAAGTCTTTTGGGAAGTCATTATGCCTGGTCTAATAGATGAGGAAACTGGGAATCTGAGCTGTTAAGGTATTTTCCCAAATGTTACACAGCCAGACAGAGACTCAAATTTAAATACTGTTCCCACAAATCTATGTTACCTCCTCTGGGAAAGTAAATATTTACCTGATGCTGTTACTTCTGATGTTTCCTCTTTAGAAAAAAAAAAATAGAAAAAAGGAAGAAAAATAAAAGGAAAGAATAGTTTTGTTTTTCAGTAGCAGACAACTGAACTTCCTCTGCATGTATTTCCTATTAAATTCCAATAATAATGACAACAGACACATACACAAAATGGCAAATAGACATACTGGTAACTAATATTTCTGAAAACTAACTGGAATCTATTCTGGAAATAGAACCACTCTACAAATTAATCTTAAACAGTCGATTCATATATGGTAGAAAGAATCAATTTGAAGATCTTTGGGTGGTTTTCTCAATTACAATTATAAATCTCCATTACATAATTTTTTTTTTTTTTTTTTGCAGTATGCGGGCCTCTCACTGTTGTGGCCTCTCCCGTTGCAAAGCACAGGCTCCAGACGCGCAGGCTCAGCAGCTGTGGCTCACGGGCCCAGCCGCTTCGCGGCATGTGGGATCTTCCCGGACCGGGGCACGAACCCGTGTCCCCTGGCTCGGCAGGTGGACTCTCAACCACTGCGCCACCAGGGAAGCCCCTCCATTACATAAATTTTTAACACGATCTGCACATGTGCATGCATACATTCATTTATTAAATATTTATAAAGCAACGTCATGTATAAAATGTATTGAGTGCAATGGGTGGTGTTGAGAGATGAGATTTTAAAATATCACAAAAGTAAACTCAACTCATGATGACTACAGTCAGAGTAGTGAGACAAAACATAAAAATGTTATTTGTCTTAGCCTATGATAATGTAGAACCAACCCTTCATTTTGCTCTTTTAGTAAATTCATGGAACAATTATTTTTAAAAATATAACATGGCAGGCTTTAAAAAATATAGCTTTCCTTACAAATCAGTTCAAATGATAATATTTTCTATAAAACTGATACATTTAATTATCAGTCTAATATAACTTTTTTGGAAGCTATTTTCAAAGTTCAAGGAAAACTAGTTAAAACATTTTATAAGAATGAAGATGTAAAATAATGTTTCATAAACTAAACAGTATTTGCCAATAATTATGCTGATATTTCATATTAGTATTCTAGTTTTGACTTTCAACCCTTAATTTTTGTAATACCCTTCATATTAGCAGCAATTACACAAACTAAATATACTAGAGATTTCTGCCAACCCAAAGAAAAATTTTAGGCACAACTTCTAGATACACTCTTGATTGATATGCAACTATTTCCCCCCAGGATAATGTCTGGGTCTTAATTTAATAGTACTAAATAAACAGTTTCATTTTTATGAAATTGCATAAAATTTCATAAATTTTCAAAAATTTCATAAATTGTTGCATTCTTACTACCATTTGAAATGCCAAAATAAAACAGTGATTCTGAAATACTAAAACAACTCACCTTCAGCTTTTGAAAAAATATGAAAATAAAAAGCTAATGTGTTAAGATTAAATAATTGAAGACAGGTATTCTGTGTTCTGAACTTTTTTTTTTTTTTGCAGTACGCGGGCACTGTTGTGGCCTCCCCCGTTGCTGAGCGCAGGCTCAGCGGCCATGGCTCACGGGCCCAGCCGCTATGCGGCATATGGGATCTTCCCAGACTGGGGCACGAACCCGCGTCACCCGCATCAGCAGGCGGACTCTCAACCACTGCGCCACCAGGGAAGCCCTTCTGAACGTTTCTTTAACCCAGCAGTGATGATAAGAGGAATCTCCACACTGTGTTTACTCAATAAACCCTAACAAAAAACTGAAAGTACATAAAAGAGAGATGCAACCATTTTTTTTTTTTGCACAGGTATTAGTTATGGTAGCTCTGTTAATTACACAGATAATGACAACACAAGTCATTTTAGGCATTTCTTCACATACCCAGGTATAGAGTAATGTATCTAATAGGCACTCAATAAATACATGTTCAAGGATTAATGAATACAATACACACAAATACTCTTTGTCAGTAAGAATCATTTATATAGGTAATGGTGTAATATCTATTGCATTAACGAAATACCATACTAATTTTTACTGCATGTACAATTTAAAGAAACTATAAAATTAAAATTAATTAAATAGAAAATTCTTAAAATTTTAGAATGGTACACTTACTTGGAGTTGGTTTTGGTTTGTCTAAAAAGTAAAGAAGAAAAGAGAGAAAATAAAAGAAAAAGTCAGTGATCATTTTCTATCTATAGGTAAAATACCAGCCCTTTATATTTCCTAATTCTGTTTGTTTGAGTTAAAATAGGAAAAGACTAAACTTATATTAAAATGAGCAGCAGGCAATGCATTTTGAGTAATTTTTAAGTCATATTGCAATGAATTCCTCAAAGAAGTTGTAAAGCTTGAAAGTATAGGGTCTTCTTGGTCTCTTCTTATCCCTGTAAAGCCTCATATTTCATTTTATGAAAAATGAATGCTCAGGATAAATCTGAACTCCTTACTGGTTCTGAATGGCATAAAAGGTATATTCTGCCATGTCTTTTCAGAATACATATTAATATTAATTAATATTAACTATTTAAACTCTTCCAATCCAGTATTTTGAATAAAGGAGCTGACTTTATAAAATCTCAGGAAAGATAAGTGAATGGTGGGTGAAAAACACAAAGCTATACTATCTAAATACATGATTTTTTTCTCCAAAATACCTTGTCTTCTGAAATTATTAACTAAAAGCATTAGTTATGCAGTTTTACACGTAAATATTCATTAAAAAACTAGACAACATTGCATCATGATTGCGAAGAATTTGAATCATCCAAAATTAGGTCAACTAATTCATTAATGGTGGGAATACAAATTAATATAATTTTTTAAAGAACAATTAGGGATGTCTATAAAAATTACATTGACTGTATCATTGTACTAAAAAAATTTACTAATTTTACCCCAAAGATAAATTTACAAAACTAGACAGGTAGGTATATTTTTTATTGTATATCATTAAAGAAAGCTTGTTAGATAACTTAAACATAGGTCAATCAGAGACTAGTTAAGTAAACTGTATACAACTATACAATAGAATATTATTAATGAAGAAATGCTTTATGTACTGATATAAAAAAATCTTCAAAAATACATTCTTAAATAGAAAAACCTAGGGACAAAGCTAGTTATAGTATGTCATGATTTGTGTAAAAAAATTGGGAATATATATAATTTGCATATACATATGTGTGTATGTCTTTTACATATATTGCTAGAAGGAGACATTAAAAAATAACAATGATTACCTATCAGACATTTTTGGATATTTTGGGAATGGGAATTGGTAGAATAGGAAAAAAGATGAGAGGGAGGGATATTTTCACAGTTAGCCTCCTATATGCCTTAGTGTTGAACCATGCCAAGTATTATATATTTTTTAAATTGAATAATAGTTGTAAAAGTATTAAGCTATTATAGAATGGGATAACTTCTATTTTAAGCAATTAAACCAAGTTGAAATTCATGATTAGTTTTCAGTGAAATGTTATATGTGCAATTTGACAGGATATTTTACAGTATATAAACAGTGAATCAACATTACCAGTATGATAAATGATATTAATATTGACATCAGTGAAATACTGAATATTTTGGAAGGGTATTATGAACCATGAAGGCAAATACTATTTTGTTAATACTGCTGTATTATAATAGAATGCTTAGCAATCCATATATATTGGTTATAATATTTAGCAAAATGTTTACCAGCACTACCACAGCCCTTATATTAGATAAACTAGATTCTACCACAAAACCACAAGACTAAACATTACCAAGAAATAAAACGAAAGGTACTTATATGTTTTGCTTTAATTTTCAAATTTAATAAAAATAGTGAATTAGGACAGAATATAAACCAGAAAGGCAAAAACACCTGTTTTTATAGATGGAGATTCTTTTTCTTGATGTTCAGCTTTTTCTAGAGAGAGAAATCAAAATTAACTGACACTCTGTAGATTGTTTGCATAGCAAGCAATTTAGTATTTACATATTTGCAGGTGATCCTCAGCATGCCTCCAAAGTCATTTGCATGTAACTTGGAACACAGGAAGCATATTGCCATAGAAACACATTATAAACAAGGGCAGGTTCATTCTCAGGACATCCTGTAAGATACTTCGAAGGCGCTAGCCCTCTTAGGGCCATGTGGTATAAGAAGAAGATAGAATATGACAAAAAGGAGAATAATAAGAAGAGGATTTTTCTTTCTTTGCTGAAGGTTGAATCATTCTTTGAGGGTATTTCAAACCAGATGACATTTGCCTTTGGCATTTTACAAGCTCCCTTTTTACCACTCTGACTCCTACTTCCTTTCTTGCCACATCAGAAGCAATTTGGTGCTGGCCAGAAGCAATTTGGTGCTAGTCAATGGTTTCTTGTTGAAAATGTAACCTAGACTTGCCTTATTCCAGAAAGTGCAACACTTTGTATTTTCATTTTTCTGGAACACCCTCTCTTTTCAGGTTCAGTTAGAACTCTCACAGATGAATCTCAAGTAAATCAAGGACATGAAAACTGTAATCAAAATGTGGAATTGATATTCTTCTCAGCCCTTTGAAAAATATTTGAATTAAAGTACATTTTAGATCTCTCTCTTTCACCAAAAGTGGAATTTCAAATAAAGCTATGTAGGGTAGGATATTTTGAATGGAGTTGAGAAGATTTGGAAATACAGCAGATCACTGCCAAGTGTTAGTTCTTACTAATCACTTCCAGGTTTAGTCCTCCTGAACTGTTCTGGTTTACCTGTCCTTTCCTTCCCTCATCCTGAATTTGGAGGTTCTCTGAAATCACTACTATTTCCTCCCCATCATCTTGCACCAACAATGAAGTAAGTGGGGAGATGTGGGACCTATGTTGTCATAAGGTTTAATTGGATATTTGTAAATTAGGGATTGATAGCATTCAAGAATGAACTTCCATGAACTTAAGTTGTATACATTTTAGTGTTAAATAAGCATGCACAATAAAAGAAGCCAATATTCAAGTTATTAAACTGTCATAATAACACTGCAAAAGTATAATAAATTAAAGTAAAAATAATATAAAATATATATTCAAAATACATGCAATAGGTTCTGGGAGGTGATTATATTCTTTTTAGGCTCCTTATATTTTGCCATATCTCCTGAATCACTAATATGACCTCCTAACTGGTCTCACCAAATTCATCTTTGGACCTTGTCAATTCATTTTTCATACATGAACCAGAGAATATTTGACAAAAGCCACTCATATCTTCATCCAAGCCTCTGTTTCACAAATATATGTATGAACCAATATCATAATTTTGACACAATTTTGGACATATTTACTACCTGCGACAATGGGCAAATATTCACACTTTTCTGAGCCCAATAGTCACCTTTTAAACTCTCTACACCAGTAACATCTGTATGACTCCTGAACAATAAAATGGACAATCTTTAAAATCTATACTCATGAGAAAATTCCATGATTTTAATAAACAAATGGCAAAACATTTATAATTCATAAAATTATGAATAACATTAATACTAAAACCTACCTACCATATAATTAATGCTGCTTATAGGAAACAGATTAAAAACAGTATGTGGTTCATAACACCAAAAATTGTATATCATTTCATTTTCCTTTGTTATTCATTATGTATGTTTAAAAGATTGCCCATTTACCCTAACTTCTTAGTGTTATTTTATAGCCTGTATGGACTCATTCTTTTAGTATTAATAATAGTGATACAAATTCCAAAGATTTATTCTGTATAATTATACTGAATTATTAATTAGTAGTGAAAGATAAAGATGTTAAATCAAAGCTGCAGCAATAACATTAATTTATCACCTATAGAGGTACTTTAGCCTTGGGCAATGCTAAAAGTCACAATTGGGGAAAAAAAGCGAGCAAATTGTTAAAGTTAAAATGGCCAAGCGATACTTTCCAGATTTTATTTTCGTGTCTTACTTGTTGGTTTGGGTTTGACTGTGGAGAATGAAAGAAAGCAAATGGCATATGATGAATACAAACCATGGGAAAAAATAACTCTTTAGCATTTGTATTTATTCCTTCTTCATTTTAAGTTCTCATCTTAAGCTTAATCCATTCTTTCTGAACACTATTATTTCACTGTCAGCAAATACATTAAACACACTGCTTATTGAAAAACTAAGACGCACAAAATTTTATGTAAAATTTGAAACAATCTATATATTTGGGACACAAATACATTGGGCTAGTTGCTTCATAATCTCCAAATACCCATATAACTAAGTGAGATGCTTAACACTTTAGGGTGAAAATTAGAGGAATGTTAACTAAAATTATGAGCTAAGGCAATGACTGGAATAGAGTACAATGGTTGTATGGGGTAATGTGAAAATAGGGTTTCTTTCTCATGAAATACAATCTATAATTTCTATAAATAATTAGTTATCTCCTGAAATCTATTATATTTTCCTCTGAGAACTGTATTCAAATCCCGATTATCATGATTATGTCAGTTAAAAGAAAGAAATTATTTCACAGGCCTTTTCCTTTGGAATTATTTTTAGTAAGAAATGGGACTCCATTCATGGTGGAGGTAGGTAGGATTTCCATCTTGGGATCGAAGGGAGGAGATACAGTGTTTCAAGATGTCAGTTGAGATGGAGACTTAATTTTGTTCATCGTTTTAGGAAAGAACTTCAGAATTTCAAGAGTGTGTACACTCCTTTTTTTTTCTCACATGAAATGATGGTTTGATATTTTTGCTTTGATATTATACGTTCTATTGATCATTCTTCAAGGCAGATTTTTAAAAGTTACACAATCATAGAAGTCTCTGCGGCACTCTCGTGAATGGAAATTATTCCATCTCTACACGAACAGCAGACGGTTTCAAATTTCTGTGATTTTAAAATTTGAGGAAATGTATTTTGAAAATGAGATCAAACACCTAAAAATAGTACATGCTAATCAATGCATGACACAAATTTCCTTGTGAATTATCTGTAAGCTTAGGTCAATCACACTTAAAAAACTAAAGGATGTCACTCTAGTTTTCCACTGTTCATTTTTATTGAGTATAACTTTTAGTTATTTACAAGAATCAAGAACCTTAGAATTTATGGCACTAAGAGTGCACATACTTCAGTAAAGATGTGTGTGTCTGTGCTTGTGCATGTGTGGGTGTGTGCCAACATAACATAAAACTGATACATAGAAGAAAAATCTAAAATAGCTCATTTACCTGTTTTTTCTATTGTGATAGCTTTTGCCTGCTTGACAACTTTTTCATCTGTGATAAGAAAAAATATTAACACAAGTGGAAATTTTAAATGTATCAGTACAAAACAGTGACACATTTCAACCTTGATATTTTGTATTTTCTTTGAAATAACACCAATACTGAGACAAACTTAGCTGTTTTCTCAGTAAAACAGCAAGTGATATCTTTTATTCAAATTGGATGGAAGCACAAAAAATTTTGTCCAGCTGCATATGTCCTTTGCAGCTTTCTTGCCATAAAGGTTTTCCTAATTCAAATGGTCCCCTAACCCCTAACCAAAGTATACTCTATCGTTTGCCTTCACTGTATTTCAGTGTATTTATCTACACTGAAGTACACATAAAACATGTATTCCCTTTTCATTATTGAATAAGAATAGGACAAAACAATTTTTTATCTTTCTTGAGCAAGATACCTCCCTGAGAACCCAGGATTAGCCTGGGAACCCAAGTTTTTATGTTGCAAAGCTGGGGAAGGGCAAAGGTGGTGCATTTATGGGATGTCTTCTGTGCTGTATGTGGTGCTTTTTTTGTTTTTTTTTTTTTCTTTTTTGCGATACGTGGGCCTCTCACTGTTGTGGCCTCTCTCGTTGTGGAGCACAGGCTCCGGACATGCAGGCTCAGTGGCCATGGCTCACAAGCCCAGCCGCTCTGCGGCATGTGGGATCTTCCCGGACCGGGGCACGAACCCGTGTCCCCTGCATTGGCAGGCGGCCTCTCAACCACTGCGCCACCAGGGAAGCCCTGTGCTGTATGTTTTTGTAGACATAGTCAAATAGATTTGGGTCAAAGCAGAGGGATTAGTAAAATGATTCTATATAAAATTAAACTTTTCAAGTATTCAGCAGTGAGAATGAATCAGTCAAATATCCTGATTAGAAAGTTTCACTGGGAAACAGAATTTAGAGTATGAATGTGATCACTGAAATAAAAGAAAGATGTGGCTAGAGGGCAATGCCTTTGTTATACACTCAGAGACTAAACTCTCTCCTTCTCTCAGTATTTCACCTCAAAAATGGTTGATATTTAGGACAGAAAAGAAAGTAACAGGGTTTACTATTCATTATATCAGGAGGTTCTAAAAGTTGTTTCTAAAGTTTTGCTTATGTCTATACAGACTGCTCTTCTCACCTCCCCATAGTCTGCTTCTGCATTATTTATTTCTATGGTTTCTGTTGTTGGTGTCTCATATTCTTTAAAGCGTAAACAAGTAAAATCAGACTGACTCAAATCCATTGAAAACAGATTGTATAAAGTAAAATTTAAAAAATATAAGCAAAAAGTTTCCTAAGATACGTTTAAAGAAAGTATGCTTTTACCTTTGTAAAGATTCTGGCCTAACTATATTCACATCAGGGAAACAATAAAGGACAATATTCTACAGAATAACTGGGGCTTGACACAATCTCAAATTTAAATTCATATTTAATTGGCTTAAATGAAAATTTAAATAAAGTTTCTATTCTTAAATAAAAACTAATTATTAAGCTAGTCTTGGTAATTTCTCTATTTCTCCTTATGGGCAAAGCCCACTGGCTTACCTCTACTTTCTACAAAATGCAGGACCAAGAATAAGAAGATGAAGGAAAGAAGGAAGGATGAAGGGAAGCAGGAGGAAATATTGATTTCCTTTTCTTGGGATTTTTGGAATTCAAGATGATCATGTTTGAATGAGCCATTCTGAATTACAAGTTTTCTAGTGATGTCTTGCCCCAAACAGAACAAAACAAAACGAAATATAGAGACTATTCATCTGAATGCTGGCAAAGATGGTCTTTGTGCTAAGCTAAGTCTCTGATGGGAAGGGATCACGAGCTATGCAGTTATATCTGGCAGGTCAAGTTCTCAGCATGAAATATGAACCATCCCTAATAACTTTAGATTTGACTCTAGGCTCATCATCCTGTTAAAACTAGAACATTGAGAGACAATTTGATACTATTGTACAAATAACACCTGCAAAATACCTGGTTTACCATGAGAAACAGTCTTTTCTGGTTTCACTATGTCTTGTTCTGAAAATAATAAAAGGAAAATCTTTTCAGATATTTAGAAGCTTTATAAATTAACATATGGCGAATTTTCTCTGTGACGTGGTCCAGTGATTTGTTTAGTAGAAAAAAATTGACAGATTTTAACAAATGTGTCCATGGAGAAAAACTGTTCCTTAATTTTCATGTCATTTCATGTAGTTTAAATAAAAAACTTAAAGGTTTTGGTTGCATGAAAACAATATACAAAGAATTCTTATTTACATTTAAGCACTTATAATTTCCAAAGCATAGGCTGTAATAAAGTATAAATACTGAGGTATAGATTGCAAATATGTATTATTAAAGATATTTAACTTTTTTGTAAAAATTCTATATCAACTTTATAGATAAAATTAAGATACATACTGTGTATTTGACCTTTTCCGGATGAAGCTAGAAAATAAACATTCATAATTATAAAAATTTCAATTAAATCACCTGTAAAATTGTAGTATTTAATAATAATAAATGAAAGTTTTAAATACTACTAGGCCTAAATAGAAGTTTTAAATGGTATTGGGTTTCTGATTAGAAAAAAAAAGAGGTACAATGCAAAGTGTTCATATCTGGTAACACATACTCATCTGCAGCAAATAAATGTACTCAGGAAAATAAATAATAAGATAGTAGTTAGGCATTTTTAAGCCTTGATACATTAAAAAGATACATTATTTACAAGAAAAGCTAGACTCAAGCTTATGATCAGGTAAGCTCTGGTAAGAATTAAAGGAAGAAGATAGTATTGTATATACATCTAGACTTGGATTCTTGAATTTGTTTTTATTTAAGAATCCTGCTACATAATTTTTTTTTTTTCGGTATGCGGGCCTCTCACCGTTGTGGCCTCTCCTGCCGCGGAGCACAGGCTCCGAACGCGCAGGCTCAGCGGCCATGGCTCACGGGCCTAGCCGCTCCGCAGCATGTGGGATCCTCCCGGACCGGAACACGAACCTGTGTCCCCTGCATCGGCAGGCGGACTCTCAACCACTGCGCCACCAGGGAAGCCCTACATAATTTTTTATAATGAAGAAATAGCATCCATAGAGCCTGAGGGTTTTGTTGACTTGCCTCAGGCGAGTAATTAGATGGCACCAGAACTAGGACTTACACATTAAATAGCAGTGTAAACTTGGAAAGATTGCCCTTATTTTAGATCAATGTTGCCTCTTAATAAAATGATTGTTAGTCTGGGACAATCTCTTAGTGGTATCTCCCAGGGTTTTGAGTAAACCAGATCTGGGCACAATTCTAGCACCAATATTTATTAACGTGAAAATCTTGGAAAAATAACTTTCTAAACTTTGTCTATTGAACTGTTTCCACAGATATGAAACATGGGTAATAATTGTCATGTTGCATGTCTTTCCTAGTGATGGGATGAAAATGGAATCTTATGCTATTCCTCAGCTCTAGCAGATGCTTGGTAACTTCTTGTCCTCTTTCCCTTCACATCTCAGTAGCCTATGATTTCATGATTTTATAACTCTGGTGTGTTATCAGAAATAAACTCACAGATTAAACATGATTATACTAGGCTTTGAAGAACTCCAAGAAATGTCTCCTGAAACCTGGAGTCTCTGCTGAGGTTCCCTTAAAGCCATATTCCAGATGTTTTTGCCTATGGAATATCCCCATTCTCACCTAATCCAGTAGTGTGAAACCATATTGAGCAATGGAGTAGGGAAAATAATGAGGATCTGGGAGACTCTGTGTAACTCCCCATTGGTGGGTAGTAAGCCTTTTTTAGTACTAAACTAACAGCAACATTAGCTCTGTAACTAAGAATAAAAATATTGTTACCTGGTTTTGCTTCCTTTTTAACTTGTGACTCTGAAGGGGAAAACAAAAGATAGAAATTTTTAAATCTGAAAAAATAAACTACAGCACAAATTCATTTTTGGACACTATTTTATTTCATTTACCATAATTTGAAAAAGCAGAATTTTAGTAAAAATTATTTTAGTTTCCTACTGGCTTGTCAGTACTGGACTATTGAACACACAGTAGTTAAAATCATGATATGTACTTGTCTGTCACTAAGTTATTTCTACGGCTAATGGATTTCAACCTGAATTTTCTGTTTTCTCAAGATTATTGTTGTGGAGAATAGTCCTAATGTCCACATAAGATAAATGACTTGATGATAGGAGTTGGAAGAGTTTTTCTTAAATATATATAATTGTGATTCTGAAATTTAGACTGTGTTATGGCTTGAATTGTGTGCCACAAAAAAATATTTGAAGCCCTAATAGAAAATAACTCAGAATGTGACCTTATTTAGAAACAGGATTATTTGCAGATGTGATTAGTTAAGGTAAAATGAGGCCACACTGGAGTAGGGTGGGCCCTTAATCCAATCTGACTGGTGTCCTTATAAGAAGAAGAAAAAAGACACAGATAGAGACACACCAGAGAAGATGGCTGTGTAATGATGGAGGCAGAGATTGGAGTGAGCCAACTACAAGCCAAGGAACACCAAGGACTGCTGACAAACACCAGAAGCTAGAAGAGATAAGGAAACATTGTCCTCTACAGGTTTCAAAGGGAGTGTGGCTCTGCTTCTATCTTGACTTTGGACTTCCATCCTCTAGAACTGTGAAAAAATCAATTTTTGTTGTTTTAAGCTATAATAATTAGTTAAGGTGTGGTTATATGGGGGTAGAGAGGATCCTTAATCCAGTAGGTCTGGTATCCTTGAAGAAGAAAAGAAAAGATACAGAGATAAAGACAATGGGAGAAGAGGTTCATGTGATGACAGAGGCTGAGATTAGAGAGATGCCTCTTCAAGCCTAGGAATACCAAGGATTGCTCACAAACACCAGAAGCCAAAAGAGGCAAGGAAGGATTCTTCCCTACCTCTTACAAGGGAAACATGCCCTGCTGACACTTTGATTTCAAATGTCTAGTTTCCAGAACTGTGAGAGAATAAATTTCTGTTGTTTTTAGCCACCTAGTTTCTGGTATTTTATTACAGCAGCCCCATAATGCCAATACAGTTGGGAGACATGAATCAAAATTTTAACCGTTTTGAAAATCATTGCTGTGTTTTCTTTTAAAAAACTGTTTGCTGCCTGCTATAGCCCTCAGAAATGTTCATCTGACTCAGGAGCCCCCACAAAATAGAAGAGTGTGGGCAGCTTTTTTTCTGACAGGATGTCTGTGTTCTATAGTAATCAGCGAAAAATAGTCATTTGTTTCTTCAAAACTTTATAAATTTCTCAGCAGTTTCACTTTGTAAATAGGGTTTTTTTCTAGGAACAGGTAGTATAGCTAAACATATGTTACATTTGTTTTATTTTAAAAAGTTGTTCAAGAATAAAATTTTAGTATAATATTTGCACTAGAACACATTTGCAAAAAAGTATGCTATTCATCATAAATATGGAATGAAATGTACATACCTGGCTTATCTTCTTTTTTTACTTGTGGCTCTAAAAATGAGTAAACATTAGTAATAATGATTATAAAAGAATATTTATTTCCTATACTCATGCATACTTATTTTACATATGATTGTTCTTTAATCTTCCATATTAATTTTCTTACGATTGCAGCAGATTAATACACACACAAGTAAAGGTTCCTCATTATCAATCACAATAAGAATTTTTGAGAAAAATTGGAAACATGAACTAAGATTTTTAATGAGAAGTTAATGAAATCATACCCAGTGAATGAAGTATAAAGGAAAGTATCAGCATAGCAAATTCTCAGAAACACAAGTAAGACAACCAGCACATTATCTGCACAAAATAGTTAAGCCTTTGACTTTATGCAAAACACACTCAACAATAGAATCAGAGGATGAGTAAAGCAGGCATTTAAGATTTGTTTTTTGTTTTTGGCATGTATAACATACGTGGAGACTTGGGCTTGACTTCTTTGCCTAGAAAAAGTTTAAAAATTATTAAAAACTGAGTCATTCCATTGTTATTGGATCAACATTGTATATGGTAGAATATTATATATTTGAAAATCAAACACTATAGACCCCAACTATCTTTATTGAAATTTTTACAGGATATGTAATTTAATGTCCAAGCCAAGTTACTAACTGAAAAATCATTTAAAACAATAAGTTTAATTTCATTGCACCATTAAAATTTTGCTCACAAACTCGTGTGCAATGTTAACTGTTTAATCTAATGTTAAGATGGAAGATACAATTTTATTTTGAGAATTACTTTTAGCCTTTCATTATCCAAGATGAAAAATTCAAGACTACTGCTTTCATTTCCATTAACATTATCAATATGTTATCTGTTCCAGTATAATATATTAAATAGCGACTGCTGCTGAATCTGGAATTCTTGATGACCCAAAATATACCATATGCTTTTATTGCATATTGGATTCCTAGTTCAGGGGCTGGCAAATTTTCTGTGAAAGTTCAGATATATATATTTTTTGACTTTGGAGCCATATGATCTCTGTCGCAATTATTCAGCTCTGTTGTTGTAGCACAGAGCAGCCATAAGCGTTATGTGAATGAATAGAAATGGCTGTGTTCCAATAAAGCTTTACTTACAGAAGCTGGTAGCCAGTCTGCAGGCCACGGGTTTGCCAACATCTGCCCTATCCACAGTAAATTTTAACTTTCTTTCTTTTTTAATCTCAACAAAGATTTTAACAGTAAACAAAGCACCTTTCTTTGATTCTGAATTCCTAGATTAATAACATCCAATACCTTTCCATAACTGCTCTACTAAACTTAAGAATGTTACCTGTACTTGTTTTTTCCACTTATTGGCTCCCATTTAATCATTAATTCACTATCATCTGGCTTCTATTCCCAACATTATATTTATCAGGCATCTCTGGTCACTAACTAATCCCCCTTACTTTCCAGTATCAACGAACATATGTAACTATGCTGATCACTTTCTTCTTTTTAAATTCCTATTCATTTGGCTTCTGGGAAGGATGTACCTAACATACTCTACTGTAATAAGATAAACATTTACACCATCCTCTTCATTGTCAAAAGTGTCCTAGTGACTTCCACTTTTAGCTAAATAAAATAGCAAGCACCTGATTAGTTTTCACACTTGAAACTACAGGAAATAGAAAAAACTATATAAAACATGGTTTTAAAGATACTGGACATCAGACAATAAAGGACAGTGATTTTTAAGTAATGAAAAACAAATGAGGTGTGCTCTATGATTATCCCAGCTTAATGCTTTGAGAAAACTGCAGGCTGTTAGTGCAGGAATAGAGCTGATTTGATGAGATCGAACTGGGAGTCTTGAGAGTCTCAGCTTTCTGGTACCCAGACAAAGATAAAATGTGCAATCAGTTATACAATTCACACTGTTTTAAGTTGTAAGCAAATAAGTTGTTTAAGAGAAGCACAACAATTCTTGGTAATATTGCCTGAGATAAATTTGTTTTATGGGTTCTCAGAAAAAAACAAACAAACTATAATGCAGTATAATGTAGCAGATAACATCTTCCACAATATCCCTACCCTAATTATGTAACAGTTTTCATAGGACTCTACCTACTGCTCTCAACATGGACCAAAGCACAGTTCAATAAGAGAACACACACATACACACACAAATTGTGTACAAATATAAGGATGTTCAATTATGCTCTTCAAACCCAACCAGGTTAAGAAAATCTTGACTTAAAAGTTCTGCTAATTCCTACAATCAGGTTGTGATAGATATGGGATAACTATCTATTCCCACAAAGCTGTTCAATAATGAAAGCTGGGTTTCAGAGCTGGTTCTTCATGTGCCCTCCCATATATACTTACTTCCAAGTTTAATTTCAATTGCAGTCCTCTAACAACTAATTATTCTGCTGTTCTCCTGTATTCTGTGCTATGGTTTTAATGTGTCCCCCTATAAGAAATGTTGCAGGGCTTCCCTGGTGGCGCAGTGGTTGAGAGTCCGCTAAAAAAAAAAAAAAAAAAAAGAAATGTTGCAGTCCTAATACTCAGTACCACATAAATGTGACCTTATTTGGAAATAGGGTCTTTGCAGATATAATTTGGTTACATGAAGTCATTAGGTTGGGCCCTAACCCAGTATGACTGGTGTCCCTATAAAAGGAGGAGAAGAGACACAGAAATGGACATGCATAGAGGGAAGATGATATGAAGATACAGGGAGAATACCATGTGATGACAAAGGCAGAGATTGGAATGATTCACCTAGAAGCCAAGGAGCACCAAGAATTTCCAGCAAGACCAGAAGCTGAGAGAAAGGCATGGAACAGATTCTCTTCCAGAACCCTCAAAGAGAACACAGTCCTGCCTAAACCTTGATTTTGGACTTCTGGTGTAAGGAACTGTGAGAGAATAATTTTCTGTTTTAAGCCACTCATTTTCTGGCATAGTTACCACAGCCCTAGGAAACAATACAATACTTTAATCCAATCCACCACTGTTTCTCTTTGTAATTACCAAGAACATCCAAACTGGTCATGCAAACACAGGCTTTTTTCCATCGTTCTTTCAATTCTGAAGCCAGAGAGATTTTCTAGGATGCCTGTCTGGTTATGTCAGATATCACATCTCAGTGTAAATCACATACTGCCTTTATTAACTCCAGCTGCCTCTGCCTGCTCTATAAAGCTACTGATGAATCTAATTGTTGCATATCTTATCACCCTCTTCTGTACTATTTTGTACTCTATGTTCAAGTTATACTGAAGTATTGTATTTCTAAAAACCATCTTAAGGTCTCTTTTTCTTCTGGGATGTCTTAAATGTTTATGTCTCTGTCTACAACATTCTTCCTCCTTCTTCATCTGGCTAAATCCCATTTAGTATTCAGACTAGCTCTGGGGTCTGTGGTGAAGTTGGGTGCTCACTTCACTCTCCTTCTCCCATGAGGATGGTGTCTTTTTCTGAGCTGGGCTGCCTGGGCTTGGGGAAGGGGAATGGTGGGAATGCGGATCTATTTTTCCTACTCTCCTCAGTGTGTCTTATTTCTTTTCTTCACCCAGGTGTTTTAAGACCTCATCTGGAATCCCTGACTCTTGTGAAGGTATTTTCATGCACAAAGAGTTGTTCAAATTGATGTGTCTTGGGAGGAAATGAACTTTGGAAATTCCTATATCACCATCTTGCTAATGTCAGTCCTAAATATTCTTTATCTCTTTTATATTCCTAGTTTCATGATCTCATACATTCAGTTATGAGAGTATATAATATCAGTTTAAAATCTGATGAAACTTCACAGGCAAACGTATCTGCAGATACATGAATGAATAAAGTGCATGTAAATGTCTGTTTATACATGGTCTAAGACTATATATTTCCTAAGGTCCATATTTAGGTTGCAATAAGCATAAGGACAAGTGTAGAATGTTTGTTGGAGGAGAATTCTGTAAAGGCAGTAGTTCTCAAACAGCAGCATCACCTGGGAACTTAAAAATGTAAATTCTTAGCCCCATCCCTGACCTTCAGAATCATAAACTCTAGGCATGGGCCAGCCCACCAGGTATATCTGACACATGTTGAAATTTGAGAACCACTGTTTGATAACCATGACATTTGTTAACAGCATTCATTTAACAAAAAACTATGGCTATTTTTTACAATTCTGAGTTCCATCTGATCGTGTATGTCATATTTCAGCAAATATGGCTTAATTAAAATCAGAGAAAGCCTTCAATCTACTGAGACATAAATGGATAAAGCTAAAAACAGAACATGCTTATGTTGATTATAGGGTGTCAACTTTTCAATATAGATGACAGTAATAGTATATTCAGATGTTTGTGATTGAGATCTGTAAAGTATGTGATGTGAAATCTACTTTATATAACACAAGAATATTTTATTTTTACAAAGGAAACCAAATCATTGTAACATTGAGGTTCTCATGGAAGTGATAATTGGCTCCACATTCAAAGAATACAGTTCAATAGTAAGTAGCAATATAATAAGTATGTACATACATAAATATATTTGTTCATTTTAGTTATGGAGATTTTAGTTTTTTCTGTTTCTATTATAGCTTTTGTATTTTCTAAATATTTTGAATTGTATTAAAACAAAATGTCAATGCAGTATTTCCCATTTCTACCCTTACACTGCATAGACTTAAAAGAATAAATGGTCATAGTCAACAAATAAAAAAAGAAAGTAAAAGGAAAAAAATTAGAGCCAAAATATTCTATAATATTAGACACATGAATGATAAAAATCATAGCAGTTTAAAATTACATACATAAAAGAATAAATAGCCTATCTACATATATTAAGGAATTTTGAAAGTAATGTCAGACGAAATTAATAAAATTTTGACCTATACAATCAGAAACTACTTATTTCATAGTACACTGTGACAAGCAGTAAAGATATCTTAAGTGTTGGGTCAAATTCTCATTCAGACACTCATTTACTGTGGAACCTTGACTTGTACATTTAACTTGTTTGGTTTTCATCTTCCAAAATGAAAATAAATGTAAGAAGTTAGATTAGGTGATTTTTAAGATCTCATCCAGGTCTAAAATAATATATTTACACTAAATATTAATTTAAATCTAAATAGTAAATCATTTAAAAGGGAGATTTACTTCATATTATAATAGAGAGAAATGCAGTCTGAAAGATAAGAAGTAAAAAGTATTGTTCACGGCATCCTTTAAATTTAAAAGCAGCAATACTTTGGCAGTATATTGAGATAGTGTTTGGAAAGTTCTTCAGGGTCTATGGTGGTTATGCAGCTTCCTGGTTACATGAACACAGAAATGATTTTTTTCAGCCTCATTGGCTTTGCATTGTGCTAAGTTTTCTAGGCACCAATTATTTTGTTAACTTTCTGGAGGCTGTACTAACAATAGATTTCTATGGAATCTTTTTAGTTATTCAAGCATACTAGCTTTGACAATTCTGTTCTCACAATGCCTCCCAGACAGCTATCATACTTTGCCTCAACTGTGTGGTGAGGGACCCTTTGGGTCCTACTTCTTGATGCTCAAAAAGGATTAAAGTGATGCTGATGAAACTGTTTAGCAGCAAGTGTTTTGTTTGCACCATGACCAGGTATAAGAGATTAAAGTAAGTTAAGAGAGAAGCAGTAGAAAGAGGAGGTTAATCAGAAACATTACTTTGAAGTCTTTTTTTAACATAGAATATAGTGCTGATATCACACCATAATTATTCAACTATTCAATCATTCATTCAGCAAGTGTTGACTCAGCATTTAGTACATGCTAAGCACTTCACTCTCCCAAGAATATTTAGTCTATAAGGCTTACCTATTAATTGAGACTGAATTATTATGGACGAGTTTAATTCTGGTGACAGTCACAGAAATTAGATTTGGTTAAAATGCCATGCTACGTTCATCTCTTTCAAAGGGCATAGAAAATTATATCAATTCCAGATATGACATATATCCTTTGAAAAGTTGGAGAAGACTATAAAGAGATAAATGGACTCATTCCACTCTTGACCCAACTATCTAACTTTCTAAGAAAAATGTATATACCACAGTAAATTCAAACTTAATAAATTCAAAATTGAATCATGATCTATTATTCTCTCCTGTAACCAAGTACTCTATCTTGGTAAATGGTACTACCTTCCACCTACGTTTCCAACCAGGAGGCTAGAAGCCATCCAACATTCTTCTCCATGCTTTGCCACCCCTATTCAGAGTCCTGTTCATTCCATTTCCT
Source organism: Neophocaena asiaeorientalis asiaeorientalis (assembly GCF_003031525.2). Lineage (NCBI taxonomy): Eukaryota > Metazoa > Chordata > Mammalia > Artiodactyla > Phocoenidae > Neophocaena > Neophocaena asiaeorientalis. The sequence goes on along the minus strand of NW_020174698.1, from coordinate 12,459,827 downwards.
AAGTATACCTTGAGTGTACTTCCATTCATTCATTTCCTCCTCAGTTTCTGCCTCCATTATAGCCTCAAATATATCATTTTCACCCTCCAGTTTCCTTTCTCACCTGATGTCCTTTCCCTTCTTATCACCTTTCACTGTACCACACTCATTTATTAAGACAGCTCAGCTGTTGTCTCTCTTATGAAGACTTTCTTGACCTCTTTCCATGATGGGTTAAATGCCCCTAATCTGTACTCTCCCTACCCAATGTAAATTATTATCCCTGTATATCATAATTATTTGCAATACTCTTTAATTATTTACTCATTTGCCTTCCCCAAATAAATTGGTAAGTTCACTAGGCAGGGACTGCAACTATCACCTTAGTATCCTTTGCACTTGTTCACTGTCCACACATAGTCAATAATAATGAACAAGTGATAACTCTGTATCAATGGAGGGTTGCTCTCTTGAGTAATGCATACACTAAATACATTCTCACTGATGACCCATCGAAGATGCTGCTAAAATATTTGGGAAGGGGTTGCAAAAAAGAGAGAGCTCTTTTAACTCTGTGACCCTTCAATAAAACATTATCAACAGAAATCTTCCATTTTTTCTCTACAGAGGATATTTTTCACAATTGTATTGTGATCACCTTGCTTTGGGATACATGAAAATAAAACACGGGAAAGTCTGTGCATGGGATTTCTTATTAATGTTGTGATCATTTCATCTAAGAAAAGGAGGAAATTATACTATGTCTAGCTGTGACTATGGTGTAGTTTTGGCCTGGAATATAAAATGCATTGGAGAGCATTTAAAATTGATTAGCACCACCAGGCACAAGCATGTTTTAATTATTAAGATTTACTATATTACCCTAAACACCTCTCCATCACATCCTGATCCTTTAAGTGGGTCTTAGGGAAAAATGAGACAATAAGAAATGAGCCCCCACTATGATGTAGGCTCAGTGAGATTCAATCCTTAGTTTAAAGGTCAGGGCTTTGATTAGGGCATGATTTAGTGGTGGAGGGTTTGTGTGGAGGAGAGCACAGTAAAATGTCTGAGTTTGGATTGGCCTCTTTAAAGTAGGGAGGCATGACCCCAAAGGAACCATTATTTTTGCCATGTTAGGTATTGGTCACATTAATCTCAGTTCCGGAGCTCTAGGATATTCTGTTCTGAAATCAGGGATGTGAGACTAGAAGAGATAGTAGTTAATATTATTACTTTTCATTTCTACCACACCCACATAAACAGTCTCATTTTCCTTTCTTAAGATGTTTTGTGTCATTGGGAGCTAAATTTGAACAGCATATGAAAGAAAAGAGAAGATTCCTTATGTTTGTCCACAAGAGAGATCTGAAATATTTTCCTCTGGAATATGATTCAGTTATTGAATATACACCCTCTTTTAAGCATCCCACAAGTGTGGAACATTTCATCACTGGCTTGAGAAATATTTCTATATATAAATATCACTGTGTTAATCTACTAAATCAAAAAACAAAACAAAAATTAGCTAAAAGCATTGTTTTTAAAACTACAATATATTGAGTGTTACAAATAGTATAACAGCATGTTTATTCATAGAAGAAAGAAAAAAGGAGATTGAGAATAGGTTCAAGTAATTAATAAAGCTATAACTAATTAATTATAATTAATATCGCTAATATAAAGCTATATTTTAGTATAGCAAAAAAGATATAAAAACTAAGCAATACATTAACATGGGGAAAAACTGAATTTTTGTAAATTTTGTAATATCAGAGTAACTCACAAATTAGCCTGGAGACAGAAACCATTCTAATCGAGCTGTCTTCTTAAAGGCAAGTGTCTAAAAAGCTCTGGAGTTGTGTTTTTTGTTGTTGTTTTTTTTTTATTTTAGAAGAATCAGATCATCAGCTTCCTCTATGGCAAGTAATAAAGTCTTGGTTAGTGAATTGCTTTTGCCACACTGAAAGCTCTTCCTCAATTAGTTTTTCGAGTGGGTTGAAATTGGGAAGGAGAATTTTCAATGACAATTTTATATAAAGGGCAAAAAAAAGCATTTTTTATTCCTATAAATTACAGAAAGAAGAAAATCTTTCTGAAAAAAACCTAAAAATTATGTCTTTTGAAGGAGTCTAAAATGCATACCATTGAAGAAATATCTAAAGGAGATGAAATATCTAATTATTGGCTCTTCGTTTACACTCATGCATAAGTAGTGTTTAGTAATTTTAAATGAAGCTATCGTTATTCATCCTTTTTCTCTGGATAGAGAGGACTTTCCTAGGATTCACAGACCATGCATTGCTCCTTTAAGCCAGCTGAGAAAAACTGTACCTATCACAGGTTGATTCAGAAGCTACTAATGGGACTGTGCTTGACTGATTGAATTGGCTAAGAAATATTTCATCTCTAGAAGATACATTTGACCAGAAAAACTTAAGGCTACGGTACTCAAGGCATTATTATAAATAAAAAGAGAAGATTTTAGTACGGAAGTGGTCTACATTCAAAGGTCAAGCAGGAAAAGGGTTATATCTTTTTTCCACAAAATAAAATTTTTTCCACAAAATAAAAATTGCTTAAATGAAAGCCAGTGATTTCATCTCTTTCAGATTTTGAAAAACTGTACCAAATTTTAATTCTGAAAAATTGTCTCATGAACCTATTAGCATAATTTATAGCTAACACACTAAAAGTTTATTTTGTGCCCAGAACCAGACTAAGCATTTTAAATAGAATACTTTAACATTTATAGTAACCCTCATGAGCTCAATTTCTCATTTTAACAAATTATTAGACAGGCTTCCAGGTCCATTTGACTGAATAACTAAACTCTTACTACATTTGTTTGTTCAAAAACATTTACTGAGCTCTTACTATGTGCTAGAAACTATTTTAGGCACAAGTAAGAATGAAATAAACCAACAAAAATCCTGCCCTAAGGAACATATGGTCTACTGCCCTGATTTGTTATTAGTATCATCCAGATTTATCTAAGGATTACTTAGATAATCAGTTCAGTTCAAAATAGGTGTATCACCACTCCAACATTTTTTTCCCACCACTGCCCCCATCATCTCTATTTATATTTTTCTTAGAATAGAATGATAATATTATATTTGAGGTTCTAAATTTGGCAGTAAACTATATCCGTGATACATTGGCAAAAGGAAGGTACACTACATTTTATGTTACCTTGAAGTCAAAGAGGACAACTTGTGACATTGTAAGTCATTTGCTCACTGCCTTAGAAATCAAGTTGAGTATACGAGTGTGGTCATTGATATGTTGAAAGAAGCTAGGTCATCCCACCTATGAATTTTGTAACCTGGGAATTCATTTCATCTTTATTTCAGCTTCCTTACCTGTAACTTGGGCAAAATAATGAAACCTAAATCACAAGATTTTATGAGATCCAATTATGTATGTATGTGAATAAATCCTCTTGATTAAATTGATTAATTGCTCCACCAATATTAGTTAATTTTTTCATTTTCCAGGATTTGGATTAGTTGGCATTCAATAAATGCCCTTGGACTTACATAGTAAAAATTATTTCAATTTTCTTGATTTATTGTAAGTTTCTTTGTGGTAATAATCCTTCTCAGCATATTGTAAGGACACATACCTAGTGACAAATCGGCAAACACTAGTTTATAATAGAAACAACGGTTGACCTACTGCATTTACATGGCTATCTGTAGGGATACTTATGAAGTATTTAACACCAATGCCACTTGCTAGCAATTACTCAATTTTCCATGTCAGCATAATTTTAATAAATTTTGTATCCCAAAAGAGAATGATTGCTTCCTCCCCCAAGAATTTACAGAATTTTTTGTCTTCTTGTTTATGGGAAAAAAAATAAAAGGAAATTTTGAGATAGCAATGCCTGGGCATAAATTTATTATTCATGTTAGCATATCTTCATCATCCTAATTGCAACACAATCAAACATTGCTTCCAGTCTTCCTTATCTAGTTTTTCTTCTTTTTTAAAATATATGTTATTAATTTTAAAAATTCTATCATCTTTGCTCTATCGCTTCCCCAATCTTTTAAGTAAGTAAATGTGTAAGACATCAATTTTCAAAGTGTGTTCAGCTGAACACCACTATTATATTACAGAAAAGATGCCATGGTTGAATAAATATGAGAAACATTGGGTGAAAAAACGTTCAGCAGGTTTTTTACTATCAGATTTTCATAACGTGTTCATATCTATGATGAACTCCAAGAGGTTTTCCCAGACTTATTTAACCTCAAAACTCTTTCATGTATCAATAATTATGGCTAGTCTTCTATGCAAAACACTTTTCAAAATACAAGTGTAATAAATAACTTATACTGCAGTAACACTTCTCCCTTTACAGTTAGAAAGGAAATCTCTATAACAATAATGTTATTGATTTTTACTCTTAGCTGAACTGTATAAAATTATATGTCTTTAAAGGCAGAAGGATTTAGTTCAAGGTTTTAAAATTAAAAGTGGTATTATTACACAAGTAGGGAAATAGTACACAAGTAAACTTAAATAACAAATGAGAGATCTATATTGAAAAGGAAATTGTTTGATCTCCATGGTAATTAAACAAAATGAAATCCTTTAGGTGTTATGAACATAAATTCCCTTATCTCTCAGGTGTTTAACAATGGAATTAGTGTATGCCTTAGTTTTTAGCATTTTTCCATGTATTATTGCCTTTATAGATACTGTAACCCTGTAAAGTTGTAAAGACAGTAGCTGTGAAATCTCTGGTTCATAGATTAGGAACCAAACTACAGTTTCCCTGATGTCACAGCTCCCATTCTTTTTACTCTGCCCAGCTGTTTTCCTAACTAAATGCACTCTCTTTTCCCTTTTTCAGACAAGATTTTAAACTAATAGTCTACAATGTATACAAAGTATACAATGTATATTTTCTAGCCCCAATTTCTGACTTCCAACCAAAGGCCTCAAAATATGGTAATTTGGTTTTCCACCCATTGAGTTCCACCAAAATTGCTCATAAGATCATCAGTGACTCCATATTATATATTCCAAAGAATACTTTTCAGTCTTTATCTTACTGCAAATTTCTGCTATGTTTGACATTTTGACAGTTTCCTCCTCCTTGAAATTCTTTCCTCCATGGTTTCTGAGACAATGTCTCGAACTTCTAAGAGATTTCTCCTTTCTCTTTTTTTAACTCCTTCAGAGTCTCCCTCTCGCCCTCCATCCACTCTTTACATATCAGTGTCCTTCCTGGTTGCTTCCTCAGTCCTTGTTCCTCCCTAACACACTCCCCTCGGTAGATGTCAATAACTCTCATCATTTAAGCCAGCACATCTTTGCTGGAAACTTCCGAATTAACTACTGTGTTTTCTCCCCAGCTGCCTGGTAAACACACTTCAATGCACATCCCACAGGTACCTCTAATTCGACATGTCTCTCCTGCACCTCTACCCCAATTAGATTATAAGTTCTAGGAGGACAGGAACTTGACTGTGTTTACCAATGGATGTCTGCACTTACCAAATTGTTACCGAACCCAGGTCTGGCTGCTTACCACTCGAGAGCCAATTCTCTAGAGAACATTGTTGGTAGGAAAGGAAAGCTTGCTTTATTTCGGAGGCTGGCAACCTGGGGAGAGGGTGGACTCTCCTGTCCTAGAACCAACTCCCAATTGCTGTTCAGCGGACAGGGGATTTTATTATTTATTTATTATTTTAAAAAATTTTATTATTATTATTTTTTAATGGTACGCGGGCCTCTCACTGTTGTGGCCTCTCCCGTTGCGGAGCACAGGCTCGGCAGCCATGGCTCACGGGCCTAGCCGCTCCTCCCGGACCGGGGCACGAACCCGTATCCCCTCCATCGGCAGGCGGACTCTCAACCACTGCGCCACCAGGGAAGCCCCGGGACAGGGGATTTTAAAGGGGAGTTTCAGGGATGTATTGGCGGAGGGAGGGAGCAGAACAGCACAGGTAGTTCTGACAGCCATCTTGCAATCAGTAACGTGGTGGTGTGATCGGCATCATCTTGGTTGTTTTAAGTACAGTCAGTCTTTAGTTCCAGGGTTTGTTCCCATTTCTCTGAGGCCAGTTCTTGGAATTGTGGCAGCTTATGTCATGGCTACAGCCTGGTCATCATGTAGTTAATTTCTTCCTCCTGGTAGGGGTGTCAGTATCTATAAGACAGCTCACAGGATATGGCTCAGAATATTATCTGTAGTCCTTAAGGAGGAACTAAAGGTCCTTGACTTTGCTTAATGATTAAACTGTTATTTGGTCTCCTTTGACTGTTCTCCTTTGTTTCTGCATTTTCTCACTTCTCTAATTAAACTTATTCTTTGGCTAAAGTTTTTCCACAGACAAAAGGCAGGCTGAGGACATGGGGGCCCAGGACCATAGGGTCCTGCTCCGTTTCAATATCCCCTATAATATAATAACTGCTCGACAAAAATTTGTATAATAAATATGTCAAAACTTTACACAACACATATAGCTTCCTTTTGCTAAATCTGCACTTCTCTTGAAAATTCCAATCCCAGAAAATGACATTACTGTCCACACACTATCCCAAGAGAGAAACCTGGGAGTTATCCTGAATTTTTCTCCACTCCACTCCCTTTTCCATAGTATGGCAATTTTACTTCCTAAATACTTCTATAATAGCTCTCTTCTTTTCCTTCGTACCAGTGCTCTATGAGAATCTAATAACTCTAGAGGTATCAGTGCAATAGTCTCCTGCCCCCAACAGACTTCCTGAAACTACTGACATCCTCTGTATCTTGTCTCTGTAATTAACCAGACCGAGCAATTTGAAATTCTAATTTAAGTTGTATCTCATTTTCCTTAAACTCTTGTAGTTGTTCCCAATTTCCCTTAGGAAGAAGGACACAACCCTTACTCGGGACACAGCCTCTCAAGCCTCACCTACTCCTATCCTCCACGCAGACCTTTTGCTGAAGTGAAGGTGAAACACTGGTGGCTCTCAGTGTTCCTCACTGCTTCCCTCCTCTAGCTGAGGCTTCTGCTACTCTCTCTTGTCTGCAATATCCTCCCCAGGCTTTCTTCACCTGGCTAATCTTCACCCATACTTTGAGACTACTCTTATATTCTCTCCTTTGGGAATTTTTCTCTGAACCAATAGGCTGGAAAAATAAAACTTTCCTCTGTTTACAGAATTCACGCTGAACAACTTTTTCTTGTTTGTTTGATTTTAATTACTTATTCCTTTTTTCTGTTAGCATTAGCTCTTTATTTACTCATCTCTGCCCAGATAAAATATATTTCTTGAGAGTTTAAAACCTAGCAAAGTATTTAATGCATGGTAGAAATTCTATAAATACTTATTAAACTAAACTTAGCCATTGATCCTACTATAACTTAGTTTAGTTAATGAAACTGAGATTTAATTATCTCTACAATTTATAGGAGCCCTGCATATTCAAATATCCAATGCTTTCTGGTTAACTTAAAGATGTACATGAAGTATTGTGTGTGTGTGCATGCACACACACGAACATGTATGTGTGTGTGTGTGAGAGAGAGAGAAATAGGGAGAGAGAGAGAGGAGGGAGGGAGAGAAAGAGAGAATGTAAATTCTCTCTATAATCTATTAAGATCCAGTTAATAAGGTTAATACATATTTCTCTTGCAGGATCACTATGGTAAATATTAAACAGATATTGAACTGTATTTATTTTATACTATGATAGATGTAAATTAAATAGAATAACCAATTGGAACTAAGTTATTTAAAAGATATAGGCCAGAGATACTTTGATGACTGATAGGTGTAAGGGCATCCTGTTTTCTTTCACTAAGTCATTCACCTGTTGTATCAATATCTTAGCCAGCTGGTAAAATAAAAAAGACAGTTTACCCTTGACATACAGGTACTTCAAGCAAAATACGTGGATTTATTCCTTTTAAGCTCAAATGAACACACAGGTACAAGCAATGCCTGTTTGTCTGTGCTGTGTCGCAAGAAAGGAAGGGTTGATTCCTCAGTCATTTCATGGATGACCAAAGTTCAGAAATCACCCAAATGAGACAGTGGATGGACAATGTCAACCAGTGCTTAGTTATTGTGAGGACCTTGCTTCTAGTTAGAAAACAGCCATTCAAAATCACATGTACACTTTGCATTGGCTAAATGTATAGAGAGAAGCTTGATATATTTTTCTTCCCTGGAGATAAGGGCAATCTTAGATGTCTATGAATTGTATAATTTTCTTTCTCAAATTTTAATGTGCATACTAATGACCTTGGAGTCTTGGTAAAAATCCAAATTCTTATTCAGCAGTTATTAATGGGACCTAAGAGTCTATGTATCTAACAAGCAACCAGGTGATGCTGATGCTGTTTTGTGAACCACCCTTGGAATAGCAAGGATATGGAGAGTAGCCTTTTATTTTTTTCTGCTTTCATAGGTCTTGAAGGCACTTTCACATACATTATATCATGTGATTTCACAATAAGTCTGTTAGATTAGCGTGGAATACATTGTTGATGGGAACTCTATTTCATAGGTAAAGAATGAAGGACTCAGAACTTAAGTGATTTGTTGTAAATCACTCCATACCTATTGTCCTAGAGTTCCTCTCTCTAAACCCTCCTGCCTCTGTTGGTCTTTTACATTTAAAAAACTATCTCTGCGTGTGCTATACTGCAAATGCAAGACATGTCAAAAATAGATTTTTTAAAATAATCATTAACCAATGCCTCCCTTTCTATGAGGATAATTTTGTTGATCTGCTGTGGCTATGGTGGCTTTTGAGTGATTTTTTGTCTCCTCTGAGAAGGAAAAGGCTGCACAGCTCACAGCAGAGGTAATATAGGAGCTGAGACACAAAGTTAGAAGAAACCCATTCAACAAACATTGCTATCACATGATATGCTAGAGGAAAACATGTGCAAACAGACCAAGGGTGGATAATTCATGTTGTGTGTTTAAAGACAGAGAAAAGGGGTGGGTGGGAAAGTAAGTTGCCAAGAATGGAGGGAAGATAATTCAAAAAGAGTCATGTACCAAAATGTTCATTGCAGCTCTATTTACAATAGCCCAGAGATGGAAACAACCTAAGTGTCCATCATCGGATGAATGGATAAAGAAGATGTGGCACATGTATACAATGGAATATTACTCAGCCATAAAAAGAAACGAAATTGAGCTATTTGTAATGAGGCGGATAGACCTAGAGTCTGTCATACAGAGTGAAGTAAGTCAGAAAGAGAAAGACAAATACCGTATGCTAACACATATATATGGAATTTAAGAAAAAAAATGTCATGAAGAACCTAGGGGTAAGACAGGAATAAAGACACAGACCTACTAGAGAATGGACTTGAGGATACGGGGAGGGGGAAGGGTAAACTGTGACAAAGCGAGAGAGAGGCATGGACATATATACACTACCAAACGTAAGGTAGATAGCTAGTGGGAAGCAGCCGCATAGCACAGGGAGATCAGCTCGGTGCTTTGTGACCACCTGGAGGGGTGGGATAGGGAGGGTGGGAGGGAGGGAGACCCAAGAGGGAAGAGATATGGGAACATATGTATATGTATAACTGATTCACTTTGTTATAAAGCAGAAACTAACACACCATTGTAAAGCAATTATACTCCAATAAAGATTAAAAAAAAAAAAAAAGAATGGAGGGAAGTTAAACAGGTAAGATGTTTTTGATATGAACCTGACATGAAAGGAAAATATTGAAAAGTCACTGAATAGACGAAAATCCACAGAATTGGTGATCTTTCTAAAATGTCTTTGTGGTGGTGGATTAGACAAATGGAAGCCACATGAAGAAATAAGCTGGGGGCCGTATAATGCAGTGGCAATGAACCTAACACTGTGCCCCTACACATACCCATTTAGAAAATGTAACTAGCATAGGCTTCTGGTAGATCTTTGAAGAGGAGATGGAAACAAGATGATTAAGTCATGGGTTTGTGTATTTATTCAGGCAAGAGATGATGAGAACTAGACTAGGGTCTTTTTACCGAGAGAAAAAAAGGAGAGACCAAATTTGGTAAACATATAACTTAGTACGTACTTGGATGCTGGGTTCTGAAAGAGAAGGGAAAGCTGCAAATGACTTGGATGTTTAAGTCAGTGTAACTGAATTCTATTTTTTGGGATAAGAAACAAAAGGAAAAGAGAATGTTAAGGGATATTGAGTTCAATTGTAAAACAAAGTGGTGTCCAGGCAGATTAACAATGTGAAGATTTTGATGAGGCAGTTAGAAATGCAGTTACAGAACTCTGAAGATTTTGTTTATGAATATCAATTTTCTTGATAAATAAGAAAAGTAAATTATTACTTATTACTCATGCAAGTCTTCTTTTGGTTTTAATTACACTACTACTTATAATTAATGTCCATTGCTTCCCAAAAAGAACACTTAGCTATTCTCCAATTACCTAATGAAATGCATGCCCTGTTTGCCATCGTTTTCATTAGGGGGTAAAAAACAAAGAATTTAGAGGCTAATAATATGCCATGTCAAAAATAACTAATTGCTACAATGTTGCTTCAGTTTTTTGAATTGTATTCATCTTTTGTTGTTGTTGTATTTTTAACTCTGTGGGTTAAATGTTTTCGTTTCTGTCAAAGAAAAAAAAATTTTTTTTTGAGGAGTAAGAGATGACGAACATGGTCAGATATTATCTAGAGGTCAGTGTAATATGAAGCGAGAAAACTATACCCTGGGTTTGGCAACGGACATGTTAGTGGTCACCTTTGCAGAATTGATTTTAGGAGAAAAGATTGCTGGCCAGAAGCGTCCTCATGTACACTCAGCTTTAATTTAATCTATCCTTTCATTGTTTTTACAAAGCTCAGGGGAGAATTTTTTTCTTCCTCATAATTAAGCTAACGTCCTCCACCTATAGTGTGTATCCCAACACTTGTCATATCTGGGGCAGTTGTCTCCAAATTAATATCTCCCTCCGGATTTCATGCTCCTCCTCTCCCTGGAATGCTCCACCCTATCATAAACGTGGAAACGACAAGCCTAGTTCATTGATTCCACCTGCTGGAATACAGTATTTTGTCTCCTTTTTTTTTTTTTTTTTTTTGCGGTACGCGGGCCTCTCACTGCTGTGGCCTCTCCCGTTGCGGAGCACAAGCTCCGGACGCGCAGGCTCAGCGGCCATGGCTCACGGGCCCAGCCGCTCCGCGGCATGTGGAATCTTCCCGGACCGGGGCACGAACCCGTGTCCCCTGCATCGGCAGGTGGACTCTCAACCACTGCGCCACCAGGGAAGCCCTTGTCTCCTTTTAACTGTAAACTCCTGAAAAAAGTAGTTGCTGTTCTGTGTCCACTTATTACTGATAAATTCTCTTATTAAGTCCTCTAAGCTTCTTTCTACTTCCACCACTTTACTAAAAATGCTCTCCACTTGGTCACAAAATGACAGATTTTTGTCAAATATAATGGCTGTTTCTCAGTCATCATGCCCCTTGACTTTCCTGAGACACTGAGACTGCTGATTTTTCTACTTTTTCTTGTAAGTGTCCGGGTTTTGGGATACTGATACACTGTGTGTCCCAATCTCTCAGGTAACACACTTTCCTTTTTACCAGTTCTTTTACTTTTCCAAGAAGCTGCCTTTCATTCCCTTCTCTTTTCTCTCTCTGTTTCTGTTTATTGAAGAAATCCTTTTCTCCTTTGGCTTCTAACTCTAAACCTCTAAGCTCATAGATACAAAACCTTGTGTGAGGATTCAGAGTGAATATTCCCGATTTCCTAGTGTCTCTAGGACACCTCTGTCCACACCACCTGCATTTCCTTTGCAACTTCTACATTTCATCACCTTCTTCATCTTTTCGTGCTTGAGACATTAGAGTCACATATAGCTAATGTCATCAGTTTCCAGCCTTTTCCTGTGAAACAGCTTGACAATTACAAAAGCAGTGATACCACAGTACAGAGAGTATGACTGTGATTGTTGTATTCACATAACTGAAAGGGTATATAACAAGATGCTGTTAGTATTCTTCAATGGGTTGCTAGGTCCTGTGATATTTAAAAAAACTTAATTTTTAATAATTCCACACAGAATATTAGTCATGGCTATAAATAATATTTAAAGTAAACAGAATTCACTTCCGTAATGCTGCCTCTCTACCTCTCCCTATCAATTTCTCCCACATTTATAACTCTTAGATTACTATAAAAGTAAGCTTTTACTCATATGGGCAGACGTCATTGCTGCAGTCCTGCCATTTTCTGTTCCTCATGTAGCCCCTGGAATCTCCTTTGGTCCTTGATCCTCTCCTCACTGTCTCCTGCTTATGCCATGCTCATCCCTGCCTCCGGGTTAACTCCTAAATAGAACTCCCTTTTATTGAATCTGAACCAAATGGCAAACATCAACTGGATTTCTTATAACAACCCTACCAGGTGAGTATTCAATAGACAAAAAAATTAAAACTCAGAAACGTTAAGGAATTTAGGTCACATCCCTAGCAAGTGGCAAAGAGAGTCAAATTCATGTTTTTCTACTATAAAGCTGACTTCTGCCATGCTTTATAATCACCTTCCTGCCTCAGATGCTCTTGCATCTGAGGCAGGAAGGTGATTATAAAGCATGGCAGAAGTCAGCTTATATGCTCTTGCATATTCCTAAAATCCCAGCTTAATCCGTCATCTCCCTGAAGTTTTCACTGATTGACACAGACTACAGGAATGTCCCCTCTCTCTAGACTCCTAGAGCACTCTTCACAAATGTAACTAATTATCTGGTAGCCATCTTTCAATAGTTCATGTCTATGTCCTTGATCATATTCTCTTGGGACAGAAACAATATCTTATCACTTGTTTCTAAACTTTGTATCAACAAGCACAATTCTAGACATATGGCAGTGATATTAATATAATATATGTTGTCAATAAATTGTTAATTGATTATATTTTATAACAAAATAGCCCTTAGTGCTGATTTCTCTTTCCTTTTAGGAAGAGAAAAATAAATATAACATAAAAACAGGCATAATTATTTAATGTCAACCAATAATAGGAAATTTATAGTGCATATATTACTATTTTCCATTATATACCAAAAGTAAAATAAAGCATAAAATACAATGCTATGCTTACAGGAAGGGGTGACATCATGCACCTTTCATCTGGCCAGTGAGTTTTTGCTGACCCCAGTAAGGGTGCTAACAGCAGTAAAGTAATTTATAAACATAGTTTTTCCTTTTCTTCAGATATATCTAAAGTTCAATTATAACTTTAGATGTTAAGACTCAATGTATCATTTTGTCTTTATCATGCATTTTTCTTACTGTTTAAAATTGTTGATTTTTCCATTTATCTTCCAGAGAATGCATACTTTCAGATTTTATAAAGTCACTTAAAATGTTTAGTTCATTCACTAAAAATACAAAAACACTTAAACAATCCCCTTTGATATGTTGACAATACTTTTCGTAGAAGTGACAATAATTTGGGTTACTATTTAACCTATACACAGAAGGGTGAAGCAAGAATTACTTAAATGTAGGTTAAAATTTGTGAAAATTAGTATATGCAAATATCTTAACACCAACGATATGAATGCATGTACATAGTATCACTTTCACTATAGGGAGAGATATAGATATAACTTTCTTTTGCGTATGTAGATACAGACATGTAAATATCTTCACATAGATATAAAATATTTGGTATAGGGTTAGCCCTAGAAAGACTGTAATTAACTGGAGTTTTCCTCAGGAATTTTAGTCTTTTTTTTCCCCTGCACTTTATTCTATGATGTTTCTTCTTCTAACTTTTAACACCTGTCTTAAAAGTGACCAGCTAATCTCGTCTTCCTTTCTCGCAGAAACTGTTTGCAGGAAGTCTCTTGTAAAAGTATTCCAATTTTCAAATTAATGGTCAGTAAGGCAATGGATTACTCCTCCAAAGAGTATGTGGATATTTAATTAGCGGGAAAGAAAATAGTTGAATCTTTTATGTTGAACTGTATGAAACTACTGTTCTTGAGGTAAAAGATGTTCGAGTACAGGTGATTCCATAAGGTTCAACCAATTATAAGAATAAGATTTAGGCATTTGTCACAACCTGGCTAAATTCTCTGAAACTGAAATTGTCCCCTTAGCACTTTGTAAACAATGTTCAATTGCCCGGTAGATAAATAAGGAGCAGCATATGTTAACAGTTCCAATGCTTTGACAAATGTATCTGAAATTTGCTAACAGAAAACAGAAGCTATATTAATTTTAGCATACTTTTGTGTATGGCTTATTACAATTAAAATATTTGGAATACACGAGTATTTTTTCCATGTTTTCATCATTTCAAGGCCTTACACAGCCTGATTGTAACACCGGCCTTGTTCATTATAAACAGAATATATACTTATATGTAAATCTTACAAAGTGTCCTTACCTGCTTTGGACATCTTTTCATCTTTTTTAATTTCAGGTTCTGGGGTGAGACAAACACATACACACACACAAACAAACAAATTGGAAAAAATAAGCATTTAAAAAAATCTGTACTAAATAGAATAGTAGGCAGGTTTAATAGACTTTTCTCATTTGTCCTCAGTTTCACTTATAGTTATATACTTTTATCAGTATACAATGGAATATGTATTTATAGTAAACTATAAAGTAACTTAAGCAAAGGACATTGGTTTAAATTCCAGTTTGCTAAAAAGTTTTATACTAATCAAGTAATTTGGCATTTTGTCTTTAATAAGAGCCCATCTCTTATAATTCATAAATTCTCTAAGTATTGCAAATAAGGTAATTAGCCAAAATGGCTCAGAAAAAAAATGTGTTGTAATTTTTCCTAATTTGACCAATTTAAGCGATTTTCTACTTCTGACTACATACGTCGAATTCATGGAGCTCCACCTGGTGGTTAATTTAATCATTTCAAACTGGTGTAATTATTGTTTTTAGTAGTATTTGTTATTAATTTTATAAAATAAATTGGATTAACTTCAGTATAATAGTATAAACACATTAAAATAAAGTATTGTGCTTTCTTATTTCCTAGGACAATGGCTTTTGTCTAGAAACTCTGCATTCTAACTTAATATCAGTATAGGATAAATACATAGATTTGAGCTATCCAAGTAATACTCGTGACACTACCCCAACAACTGCAATAACTGATATTTTCATGCTCCCCAGTCCTTTCTCTTATTTAAACAATTTTGCCTTGGCCTCATAGTTCTCCTCTCTCGGCATAAAGTCTTGTTTTGATTAACAGAAGGGCTCTGGTACATTACAATTTTTCCTCTCCCTTCAAACAGCAGAAAAAGTGAGCTTGTGGTTGGGATATTACTGAGTACAGACTTTGTGTCAGGGGTAGTGCTAACCAGCTTTATTTGGGTCTTGGCCTAATGGAGTCTATTTCCTAGAGTTACAAGTTTTTATAAAGCTCATTTGCTTAACTGCAGAATTTTATGTAATAGAGAGTTCCATAGCCATTCACACCCTACTTCCTGTACCACTTGAATGCACATCCTGTAAAAAGTGATATCAGCGCTATTATTGCACTTCCACACTCCCTGGCACATATTTCTCTCT
The DNA here is from genome assembly GCF_003031525.2 of Neophocaena asiaeorientalis asiaeorientalis. NCBI lineage: Eukaryota > Metazoa > Chordata > Mammalia > Artiodactyla > Phocoenidae > Neophocaena > Neophocaena asiaeorientalis. Next base: position 12,444,303 of record NW_020174698.1, on the reverse strand, counting down.
TTTTAGTTGACCCATTCACTTAACCGGGTAGGACATACATTATTTTAATATTTTCTATGTGCCTTAATGTGGTATAAAATTTCGTTATATGATTTTTAATTAATTTTTGTTTATTGTCTGTATCCCCTCTTTCGATTTTAAGTTCCATAGGGCAAGAGTTGTGCCTTGTGTACTACTCAAATATCAGCATTTGGTCAAATATCTAACATGTGGTATATGATCAATAAATATTGTTGAATGAATGACTGAACAAAACAAATATAGACAACGAAATATAGAGCAAAAAATATAGAGAAATATGAAATGCTCCCTCCTGTGTATCTGTAGTCCTAGAAAAACTGATTCATGCTTCTAGAGTTAGAGATAAACATTCAGTGTCCTAGGACGGGATCCACAGGCATTTTGCTCCTCATGTAGAGCTGTCTAATTTGAAAGAGTTTTGCTTCTCACTCTACACCTGGTTCTCTCCCCTGTCAATCACATTGCCATGTAATCTTGAAGTGGAATCATTTTAGACTTAATGTTTGTCAAAAGACCTTCTGTAAAAAACTAAAAGTTGTGGGGAATACTTTTATCAGCTATGAGCACAATACAACCAGAACCAACTTCTACCTTGTTCATGAAATTTTATAACCACTCATGATCATTCAGCATGCACGTGGCTGTGGACCCTCTGACGATGTGAGAACTACTGACTTTTGGTGTTATGTAAACAACACTAACATGATAACCACACAAGTTATGAATTCTTGGGAAGCGTGGAAAGGAGCCTCTTGGATCTATAATCTGGCTTTTTTAAGCAAGCTCATTTACTTAGTTTTGTGACCTTGGGCATTACTTAAATCCTCAAGTCTCAATTTTGTCATTGCTGAAATGGAGAAAATAATGTTGTAAAATTGATGTAAGAATTAAGAATGATGTGTGGAAAAAGCTTACTTATTTTAAAATTATGCTCATGAACTTAAATTACATGATCTCTCAAGGTAATTTTCTTTTGTTCTTACAGAACGGGAAATTCACCGTTGAATATGCAAAGCAGGAATTGATAGGTGAGGATTTCTAAGGTGGACATCTCTTTTATTAGCCTACTTGGTCACTAAGAACTTGGTGCCCTCGTTTTGTAGACAGCATTTCTACTGAGGTGTGTCTTTAATTTTTGAGTCACGTATGGATGCCTGTTCTTAGTCCTATAAAAATGACAAAAAAAAATATATAGACATATTTCATGTATATATGTATATATAGTCAAATAACAACAATATATATATGTCTATATATATATATTTTTTTTAAGTTTAGTCAAAAGTCTTCATTGAGAAGTTTCAGGAAACTAAGGGCAGTATTTGATGCTGAAGACTGAGATCTGGAAGCCGGGAAAAGAGAACGGGAACTTTTATTTTCACCCCGTCTATACTGCTAAATATTTTTAACCATTGATTATTATTGGTTTCCATAAACATTTTTCACTTGAGCCCTTCTTTCTGGGCTCAACTCACAAGCACTGCAGAAACATAGAATCAAGCAATCCCCAAGATGAGTGTTTGAAGCAGACAGCCTGCCATTTCATATGCAGCACTGACTTTTCCAGGCAGTTGATTTCACTTATGAAATGTTAATTGCTGGTGGGTCTGGGGAGGAGAGCTTCATTAATGATTTTTCAGTGTCATCAACACTGTGTTCTCAAGTAAAGCAGGCCAAACAAAACTTCAACATGCATGTGCTTGATTTAGAGAAGGGCAGCAGTGGGGATCAACTTTGTTTAGGAGTCTCTGTTCTGTCTTTATAAATTGAAAAGAAAGAAATTTATGCAATATATAAATCCCAAGAATGTGCATTCTTTTAAGAATATCTCCACTTTAAATACTTTGCAAGTTAGAAGCTGAATGCCACTGATTTTTCTTTTCCCAATCTTTTTTGTTATCATTATCAAATTGCTTCTTCAGCACATAGAAGCCTTATATGTGTAATAAAATATAATAATTCTTAAAAAAAAAAAAAAAAAAAAAAAAAAAAAAATAATAATAATTCTTGGTTTTGCAACTAATGATGTTTTGTATTTTATATATGGTACTAAGTAAGTGTATTATATGCATTATCTATAATTTATTTACATAATGTTAAATATTCATTGTTATTAGCTCTCTAACCCCAGTAGAATACAAATTTCATGAGTCCTGGGGTGAATTTTCATTTTCTCTGCTGTATGATAGTGTCTATATCAGTGCTCTGCACAGACTAGGGATCAATAAGTATCTGTTGCACAAAATTTGTGCAACAGAATGAACAATTATATAATCCTCATTTACCAGTTCTATGAACTAAATACTATTATTACACCCACTTTACAGATAATAATACTGAGGCTTAATACTTGTCTAAGTATGTACTCCCTAGTAAGTGGAAAAACTGGTCTTTGAATATTGATTTATTCCAACTCCAAAGCCTTAAACACTTGTACGCACACTGCTATAACTACTGTTGATACAGACAGAATGAAAGTTTTAAAATATTTCATGCATAAAAACTACACAGTAAGCCACGTGCTACATCTTATAGGTACAGTCATTAAGATTGTAATTAGCATGAACGATAAAGCCACTGAGGTTTCTATTTTTTTCCAGCCAGTCATTAAATCATGAATCGTATAAACAGTTTCCTAAATTAAGCTGGTTAAACTAGGTAAATATACTGAACATGGATAGAAAATTGATAGCTATCTCACTCACTGCTGGAGTAGTATTCAATATTTAGTGGCGTGGGAAGATTTTACATTTAAAAGCAGGTGACCAAACCTATTTATATAAAATATACCAAGGAACTTCAGCATTGTTTTCCCTAACCAATTGTATGTGAGTTCTGGTCTGAGGGAATCTGGAAAGCCTGCTGGCAAAGGAGGCAGGTCATATTGCCAGACATGACTCTCAAATCTACCTCAGGTGGCTGTGTGACCTGGGCAATTCACTTCCAGTGCTTCAATTTTCACATTAATAAAAAAAAAGGATTGCTGTGAAAATGAAGTTGAACACTACGTGTGAAGCACTGAGCATCAGACACAAAGCCAACAGTGTATGTTAGTCTCTTTACTGATATTTGAAATGATTTTTCTTATATTTTTCTACCAAGATGTTCAATAAAATATATTTAAATATAAATATATTTAAATAAAGCAATTAAAGTTGTATTAAATGAAGTAACATTCATAAATTTATTCTAAACCCATGATTTTTATATCATTTGAGTAATCATTTGCATTTTTTGATGAAAATCCACTACTATTATAATTACATACATATATACATGTACACTTTACTGTGTCCTCATTGTATTATTTAACAACAAATGGTTTGCAAAACTCACACACACACACACACACACTTTCACATTTTGTTCTCTGCCTGAGGCTTTATTGGATGGGGTAGAGCACTACTGTCACTCCAATCAGCTCGCTACACAATTTGGGATTTGGAAGAACCATCAGGGAACACATGTTTCTTCTTAACTATGTCTTAAGAGAAAGTGTTTTGCAAATAAGAGGTCTGTTTTAATAGGTAGCATTTGATTTCATCTGCTGTGGACACATTATTTTGTGACACAGGTAAACACAACTGTGAGAAAGACAAGCTTATCTTTCAGTTTGATTTGAAATGTCTTCAGTTCACAGCTTTCCAAAAGACAAAACTGTCCTGAGTTTGGGTGAAGTTACACAGAGAACCAACACCCGACAGCCTCTACCCCACAACTTTTCATCTTATCTCTGCCTACATTTCTTTCCTTCAATATTCCATGGACTGTTTAATATTTTCCTTCCTCTTATTGAACCATGTTCATATGTTTATGAAACCTCATGCATTCTCTATGCTCCTATTTTTTCTGCTTGAGTTTCTAAATCGGTGTTATCTTTGGTTGTAAACTGAGGAATCCTTTCATGCATAATAGAGGGGCAAGGTGATGATGTTCTCAAGTAATTGCCCAATTTCATCCAAAGCAAGAGATCATTTTTTGCACTGCAGCTGGAGAAAAACAGACAGACACAAACCAAATGAACAAAAAAATCCCTCAGTTTAAAATTTATTTCCCTATTTAAAAACCAAATGGTCTAATGTGAGGCATCTAAAACACTCTAAATTTTAATTTTCTCACCTTCTGAAATGGGAGAAATGACACTTAGCTGATGTATCTGTGGCTGAGATTAGACTGAATAACTGAATAAATATCTCCTGAGCGCTCATGTACTAATACCTATATCATAGATATCCATTGATTGGATGAAGACTTTGGTTTGCTTTGTCTAAGTCACCACTGGAGGCCACTTCACTTTTACTCTTTCCCAGCTCTCCTTCCCAAGTACTGTGAGATCTTTGAGGACAGGGATTTTGTCTTGTTCATCTTTGGAGCCTCAGTGACTAAGATATCCCCAGAATATTATACTAACACTCAAAAATTGTTATTGACAAAAAACAATTTAAGATGTGGTTTCAAAATGCCAAGAAAATCAAATTTGTAAGTTTCAGTTTTAGATGATTTAGACCAAACTATAAAGTGGAATCCCTGTCCCATTAACTAAAACCTTACATGGGTGGAAAAGTCATTTAGAATGGACCCACCAGATACACAACATTGGTGTACATTATCCTCAGATAATTATCTGGTAATTTCACACCCGTTCTCTCTTTGTGTTTATATCTGTGTCTGTCTGTCTCTCTCTCACCTCTTATTCCCTTTAGGTCAACAAGAAAAGCAATTATGCTTTATAAGCTTCTATAGGTATAGTTTTAAAATAGCTGTAGTTCGCAATACAAACACTAATGCATGACTCAATGCTTTATGACTAAGTCCTGATTCTGCAACCCTTCCTTGGCAAGATTCCCATAGGACTTTGATGCTCACAAAGAAAGTTTGCTGAGTGGACAGTAAAAACACAAAATGAGCCAGAGGGCATTCTCTCTTTGCAGCACAGAATAAATGCGTACATATTCTGTGCCTCATTCTGTCATCATTTCATTTTCGTGATCCTTTGTCTTTTGTATATGCTAAATACAATGCCCCACATTCCTGATAGTGTCACTCTGTCTTTATCTAATCTTTCTTTTATGCCTTGCTATGTGTGCCTCATTATTCTGTCCTTCCCTGAAGCTTCCCAACATGAAGAGTCTGCACTGAAAGAAGTAAGAAATAATTGGAGGAGGCTGAACATATTGTAGGTCACACAGAGAATAGTCAGTCAGAACAAGGTCCTGTGATGTTATTTGAAGATGGCAGGAGAGCTGGTTGGATATATTTCAGGTAATGAACCAGCTGACTTTACAGCATTCAAATGGTTCAAAAAGTTGTGCAAAAATCACTTGCCAAGGTAAATAAGCAGACATTCTTTGTTTTTTTCCCTTATCGAGAGAGTCACCTTTTCCTACTTATGTTTCTGAGCCCAGAATTCATTTTCTTGAACTTGAAGTGAGAATAATCAATTATGTGAATAAAAGGTCAGAGGTCATAGGTATGGCTCATCCTCCAACTGGTTAAATATATAAAAATAATAGATGACCTTATATGAAAAACTTTTTAAATTTAAAGATTTAAACATTTAAATCTTTTTAAAATGGAACAAGAAAAATAAAATAACAATTTTATTTAAATTTACTTAAACTAATTATTTATTTAATAAATAAAATACTATGACATTTTAAAAAATTTCCCCTGAAGGAGAGAAGCACATTAGAATATTTGCATAATGTGGCTTGGAGTGACAAGAAAAATGAACCTGCAGAGTGAAAGTGAGTCATCCTCTTGAGGGCGTAAATGGAGAGAATACCAAGGAAGGAATATTGGGGCTTTACATTTATAATTATCCATATATTTTATATACATATAGTTGCACATGTATTACTGCTGTACATTAACTTTTTGGATGAAGGAAATAAAATCCACAGTACTTGGATACATTAATTTTGGAAAGCCAATTATTAAGAGAAAATTCTGGCAGTCTCAACTACTTTTCTTTCCAAAATGTAACCCCTTTCCATTCATTCTATCAACTTGGCATTTTGGCCTGATGGGCACAACCGGAAAAGTGTTAGACTGTCAGTTGCTACTTAGAGTAAAAGTGCTACTATTACTGGTATAATTTTTATTTAGACAATTCTTCAGGAAAAGAATTGTCAATAATTCTTCTTCAAATGTTTGGTAGAATTCACCATGAAGCCTTCTGGTCCTGGACTTTCTTTATTAGGAGGTTTTCGATTATGTTCTTACTTGTTATTAGTCTGTTCAAATTTCCTGTTTCTTCATGATTCAGTCTTGGCTATCATATGTTCTAGATATTTATTCAGATTTTCTAGGTTGTCCAATTTGTTGGCATATAAACATTTGTAGTAGTCTTTTATGATCCTTTTTTTATTTCTGTAGCACCAGTTATAATGCCTCCTCTTTCAACTCTGATTTTATTTATTTGGCTCTTCACTCTTTTTTTTTTAATCTAACCAAAGTTTTATCATTTTTGTCTATTTTTTCAAAAGACAACTCGGTTTTGTTGATTTTTCTATTCTCTATTTTGTTTAAATCTGCACTAATCTTTATTATTTCCTTCCTTCTAACTTTGGGCTTAGTTTGTTCTTTTTTTCTCTAGTTCCTTGGAGTATGAAGTTAGGCTGTTTATTTGAAATCTTTCATCTTCTTTTTTAATGTAGATATTTATTACTATGAAATTCTCTCTTAGAACTGCTTTTGCTGCATTCCGTAAGTTTTGGTATGTTGTGTTTTCATTTGCATTTGTCTAAAGATATTTTCTAATTTCCTTTTAATTTCTTCTTTGACCTATTGGATTTTCAAGAATATGTTGTTCAATTTCTATGTATTTGTGAATTTTATCATTTAAGTGTGCATGATGTTATCACTCTGTTTGACGCTCTTTGACTGGATATTAAATAAAGACTTTTAAGACTTCCTCTGTTTACTAAAAGAAGATATGCTAAACTTTTAATCTAACAAGACTTCTGTTAAAATTAATTTCTTTTTTAGTAAGAATTTTTTTGAATTGTAGCTCTCCTGATATATGTGAGATGACAGTGACTCCCTTTAAGGAAAGAAAGCCTAATGTGACACCACCTTTCAGAGATGAAAGTGAAAGTCTGCATGTCATGTTAACACTTTCTGTCAAAATGTCCTAGGACTGTCATTTACACTCAGCACCACAGGCCTGAATTTTGGTTGTTCGGTGGAAAACAAATGATGAAATTCAATGCATAAAATTGCAAAGCACTAATAATATTCCAGCACATTACTAAGAGAGATCATTGTTGCTTTAAATGGTAAAAGAAAAACATTAAATATACTCAAGTGGTTATTTGAAACCTATAGTAAAGTAGAAAATTCAATATTAATGAAATGAGAATATAACTTTAAAAAATGCATCTTTTCCACATGCTGCCTTCCCCACCACCATTATCTGTGGCCACACACTGGCTGGTGCTACACTGACCATGTGGAATGGGATGATGAAAAAAACAATACCTGGAAGGACGAAAGAAGAGAGAGGAAACTCTTAAGTAGATATTTCCAGTGTTCAAAGACTCAAATTATCATCACGTGTTTTTAGTGGAAACCTAAATTGTTTTTCATTCATATATACATTCCACACACATTTCTACTGGGGAAAATTTTGCACTGCACTTCCTAATAAAAATGTGGAAATTTATAATATTCCTGTCTGTTCCTCATTTTTGATATTTCTATCTTAGTTTGGCAAAAGAATTGTAACATCATTGAATGATTGAATTACTTGATGGCATCAAATCTTTTCAATTTAGATATTTATATAAATGTCCCTTGCAATCAACAGTCAGATCATGTTGAAGAAATCTACAGTTCTTTTAAAGAAATAAATCAGTTTAGCTAAATCCAAAGGAATGTCATTAGTCTTCACAATTAATTCATTCTTCAAATAATACAATGTAACAACATTTTGCTGCCTATTGAACATTTAACACAACCGTAAACATTCTCTTGCAAGCAACATATCCTAATTTACATATTATGCCTGAAAAACATAAAATTGTATATAGCACCAAAATAACTACTACCTGGGTGACAATAAAAATAAAGTTTTGGATATAATGATATTTTTCTGAAGTGAAACATAAATGCCTTAATAGGTTTGGAGTCCATGTTGCTTGAAATACTTTCTTAAAAAAATTAAGTACATACATGGCTGAGAAAAAAATCATGCCATGCTCTCATGTTTCACTAAATAACAATTTTGTTTAATTTAAATTTAATTGCAAAGTTAGAAAAATATGACTTTAGGGTATTTTTTTAATACATTGCTACACTGACTAATGGAGCTTCTCCTTGAGTCCTTCATTGCTCTCACTGAGTCTCCTGTCAGCTTTCCCCTCCTACTACTCTCCCACATCTCCTCCAACTCCAGCGCATGCTTATAAAAGTTCACCCAAAAGTTTTTTTCTCTTTAATAAAAAATTCCAGTAAATTGGAATTTTTACCACTAAGTCCCTGTATATTTGTCAATAGTTCACGTAGATCTTCTCTTCTGGGTAAATGTAGAAACAGGCTCTATTTGAACATTCAACATAGCAGGTATACTTCATGGTTTTACTGGTTCACTAATATGTTCATTTTGACAACAAGAAATATTAGACAGTTTGGAGAACGACACCATACCCACAGAATGTCTTGGGATAATTAGCAACTAAATGTATTACATCGGACTTAACATATTTACTTATGTTTTAGGGAACATAACTTGTTGCATGGCATATCAGAATCCACATTCCTCTGAGCCTAGTATAGTAGGAAGGCCAGAGGTGCAATAAGAAGCACTTGAGCAAGATCACAGTGCTTGATTTGGAGATCAGCGTTCTCAGGCTGGCTCTGGGGCAAATTACAATAAGAAAAGTTTCTTGACTATTTCAGTTTTATTTACCTACAAGATGATGGTTTTGGACTATAGTTTATCGCTAAGTTACTCTTAGCTATAAAATTTGTTAGGATTTTACTGTATCTGAACTTACAGAATGGCAAGCTATCACTGAGAAATTTAAAGTATTTTTTTGTATCTTAAATCTTTGGTTTCCCATGGCTATTCCTAATAGGATCTACCCTGGGATATTTACAAAATGTAGATTTTCCACTAGACTCATGGAATCAGAATAGCATAGGCATTTTTCAAAGCTTTCTTAGTATTTCTGACACGGCCACTCTTTCCTTTGTTGTTTGTTTCATAGTACAATTTAGAATTTTTCCTTTGCTCAAAAACAGAGGAGGGCATATAAAAATTAGAGTTTTGAGAATATGAAAAATAATGATATACTACTTTATTTCAAATAACTGAATATGCAATAGGCAGATCAATGTGTTTTCACATTTCATTATAGAGTAATACCTTTTTCCTTTAGGGAAGCTGGAACCTTCACTTCTTTTCCCTTAATAGGCTCTGGAAAGAAACATTGAACATTTATTTGAAACCAGTATCAAAAGATGTAAGACACATACAATGGAGTCAATGAGCTAGCGGTAAGGTGAACCGGATGGAAATGATATGATGTTTTCTTTCAAAAATAATTTTAATCATAGACAAAGAAACAACAGTATAGAGTACAACGAGCTGTTCTCTAATCACTTCTATTTAAAATAAATGTAAATTGTTGAATGAGGTACAATCTATTTGTTCATTTAAGGGGACGTGTATTTGCATGAATAGGAACTTGCTTTATCTGTAATTTTAAAAAACACATGACTTCAGCATCTAGAAGTCTTCCAAAACTGTTATAATCAGCACTAACTTAGTTTATTTCTTTCAGGCTATGTTTTTTCAAAAAAATAAACAATCAAATGGAAAACTCTGCATATATCATGTAAATGTGGTGTTTTAGTCATCAGACTCAAGTCAAACAAATTTCAAGAATAAGATTTAAAATAAATTTTGAGACAGTTTCATCTGTGAACTCCCAATGTCTTAAACATGTGGTCCTTAGTTAAAGCAAATCAAGTAAAACCTCATTTATCCTACCAGGTTCAAATACAAAATGATTCTAATCATACCATGCCTTCCAGACATACATATGGGTCTGGAAGACATGATAAATATGATAAGTTTATCATATTTATGATAAATTTGATAAAATGTATGATGAAATATAAAATATATTTTTAACCTATTAAAAATAAAAGCTAAAACCAGTTTTCTGCCTTTTCTGCAACATTAAATCTCAGTATCTATTTTACTGACAAAAATGATTAATAATGCAGTGAGAAAGGAAGCAAAGAAAGAAATCTATCCTTCCAGCCCTTTTTTCTATTCTCATCTGAGGTTTGGGGTGGAAGGCAAAATATACGGTGGTGGTGCTTGTGAATGGACATGCCACTCCAAGCAACCGCTTAGAATCCACTGAGTTCGGGTGGATTTGGATTGTGTCAAGAATGTATTCTGGTGTTCCACTGAAAATGTTGTGTCCCTCAGAGCAAGATTTTCTTGATAGATAAACTGAGCCTTAAGTATCCATAGGCTTGTAGACTTTTTAAAAGTGGCTTTGGTGGCAAAGGAGTGTCCCTGTTGCTATTTATTAAGAATAAATAAGATCAATTTTTTCTGTGTATTTCAGCATGTGAAGATGAAATAAAGAACTATGAATTGAATAGACACACAGAGAAGCTTCATTAACTTTTTTTTTTTTCAGGCTGACAGGGGTAATTTACTGCTTTGCATTGGCTAAACCAAAAGAATTAATGTATCGTGAAATGAGAAGTGGTGGTGGGGACAGATTCCTGGTGGGGTGGGAGAGCACAACGCCTGGAACTTCACATTTCAAGATTCAGCATGTTGATTTAAATGGGTGTCTGTACATGACTGTGTGAGATTAAAGTAGTTATAAAGAACAAGACCTAAAGAGAGGGCCTGTAGACTGCTTCGATTTTGGTGGAGAAAGAAAGAAGGGGTGGAAAAACAGATATACTTTTATAGGGTATATGAAGGTTGTAAACCCAGCACCTTAAATTTGAAGGAAGTCCTCAGAAAATAGAAATAATTTTTATTTCCTAGTTTGCTAATAGGAAGATACCTTTGCTCCCAGGCTGGGTCATCTCCTGCACCAACTTTCCTGCATCTCATTTCTTCTCAGTGTCCTTTTAACTTCAAGGGTTTTGACCTGATTTAAGAAGTCCACAGACTGGTCTGAGTGTCCCTAACTACCCAGGGATACCAAATATGACCAAAAATGTGGAGACAGTGTTATATGGGAATTCTGCACTTCTGTATTAGTAAGGATTGAAACATCGTTGATTTAGGTCAGCTATTAAGGCATTTTTCAATGCATCTATCTTGTTTGTCAGGAGCAAAGCATTGGAGAGCACATTTTTTGTGTGTGTTGTTTTTACAAATATGGTAGTTTCTTTGCATTTGACCAACAGCCTACAGGGAGGCTTATGAATCTTGATTATCAGGATCTAGAATATGTTTAAAGGTGCTGGGATATTTCTTGGAACTCCCAAAATAATCTGGTAGGAGGCTGTAATGGAGAAAATATTTACAAAGAAATAGGCAGATCATTTCAGGTTTTACACTACTCCCAGACACAAAGGCAATAATGAACTAGGGTGAGTGTTCGTGATGAATAAATCACTGGGGATCGGTTTCAAAGTCATCAGCCAACTTACCCTATTCTTAGCTCTAGCTTTTGTTTGATGAGTGGGAATGGCCAAGAAAAAGTATGGTGAAGACAAAGAGAAGCTAGGGGAATCATCAGGTGCATGGTCCTGAGCAGCAGAATATGAAAGAAGATAAGCTCTGCTCTGAATTCTCTGGCACTAGATCCAAACATATGCAAGCCTGAGTCACAAAGCTAGTCAATAATTCTAATGTCCATCATATTACGCCGATGCCAGAGGAACCTAAGGGTGCTACCATTGCATTCTCAATAGAAGGTAATTAGTTAACCTCCTTGTTGCCTGGTTATGATTTGGTTTGCAGTTTCTTGGACCATGGGTGAATCTTGCAACCTCAGATAAGTCAGACTAATAAGAAGCAAGTAGCGAGAGGATAGTGGTGGATGCCAGAAGGAATATAACCAATAATAGGGCTAACTAATAGGGTTGTCTGGTTTCTGGATGGTCAGGGCTGCATAAGCAGGGCTCTGCCCTCTTGAGTGTGTACAGAGGGCTTACGTGAGTCCACTAGTCCAGGAAAGTCAGTAGCTGGGTCAGCAGCAAAAGGCAACAAGATGTGTCTTTCTCTTGCTCTTTGACTTTGGAATAATCATCCCTAGCCCTCTCTATACCTCCTTAAATAAAGACACAAGCTGAATGATGTTTCTTTAAATGTCTAATTTACTCATGGTTATCACATCCCCAGTAAATACAGCCCCAAAGGATTTCCGTGTAATAATTCTGATTTTCGAAATGTAGCATTGCTTCAGTATGGGTTCTAATATATGGGTTCTAATATATACATGGGTTCTAATATATACATATGTGTGTAATATATACATACATACATGCATGTATATAATCTAATATATACATTTCCGTGTAATAATTCTGATTTTCGAAATGTAGCATTGCTTCAGTATGGGTTCTAATATATACATGCAGGTGGAGTCTATAAGAGACCAGCAAAGGTAGGCAATCTTTAAGTTGCTCCAGTGAAATAAGAGGCTATGTAGCAAGTGGAATTGCTGCATTCTGATTCTGCCACAGTTCAGCAGCAAGCTTCAATAATCCTCTCCAGAAACAATAACACTGCAAGGTTAAAGTCACTGAAATTTTATAGGTAATACTACAATTTTTTCTTTGATTTTTGTATATAATGAAAATTATATTCAGAAAATAAAGGAAAAGTGACAATATTATTCTTCTAAAATTGTACCCAACTTGTATATAACAAAGAGATTTGAGGGCATTAACACAGCTTGAATTAAAAAAGAGGTTCATTTTAAATAGTTCCAAATCAATAATGATATGTAGTAGACCTTTATATACATGATTTTCTAGTGACTGTGGAGACATCTTGCAAATAGTAGAGAATTTAACGTTGAGGAAAAAGTGTTCCCTAGGAAATTGCCTGCAATTGTACATTAATAACAACAACAACAGTAATAGAAATTACAGAAGCCTACTCAGGAAAGTGGTCAGTGTGGACATGAATTCTCCCAGATACGGACTTCCCTGGTGGCGCAGTGGTTAAGAATCTGTCTGCCAGTGCAGGGGACACGGGTTTGATCCCTGGTCTGGGAAGTTCCCACATGCCACAGAGCAACTAAGCCTGTGCTCCACAACTACGGAGCCTGTGCTCTAGAGCCCGCGAGCCACAACTACTGAGCCCATGTGCCAAAAAATAAATAAATTCTCCCAGATAATGTTTTCTGGGACAGATGTTTACAAGTACCATTTCCAATTAGTTTAGGCTTCAGCACAAGTGAAGTCTTTAAGTAGTAGTTTAAACTTTTGATAATCATCATTGCCTGAAAGGTCATTTTAGAGGTAAGACCCAAATTTCTGTTGAGCTGTTTTCATAGTGGACAATAATATATGGTTCAAGTACTCCTGTGAAATAAGTGCTCACCAAAATAAGTATATTTCATACTGCATTGGAAGGAGGGAAGGTTTAGATTTTGCATGTATATATGGATTTTCCTGGTAGTGTGTTTCAATAATACCTTTAGTTCTCACACAAACAAGGAAAATGTTTTTGTTAATTGTCAGATAAAATGAGAATGGAGGTGAGAAGGAGTCTTTCTCAAAGAACAAGTAATCACTGGTGAAAAAATGGACTGAGCTCCTCTGTGGGAATTAAGGAAAGTCACCCCAATAGTAAAAGGACTAAGACTATTTTCCACATCGCATATCCAGTGCGTCTATAGATTTTCTAACTTACGTAATGAGCTCTGCACTCAAAGCAAAGGTGCTTTGAAGAATACAAACACAGGGCTTCCCTGGTGGCGCAGTGGTTGGGAGTCTGCCTGCCGATGCAGGGGACATGGGTTCGTGCCCCGGTCTGGGAGGATTCCACATGCCGCGGAGCGGCTGGGCCCATGAGCCACGGCCGCTGAGCCTGCGCATCCGGAGCCTGTGCTCCGCAATGGGAGAGGCCATAACAGTGAGAGGCCCGTGTACCGCAAAAATAAAATAAAATAAAATAAAAATACAAATACAAGGGCCCTATTTTAAGGAGCAAGCAGTATCTGTGTTAAAATGAAATAAATGGGTGTTAAAATCCAACAGACTTGACTTCGATTCTTGCCTTTGCCTCTTACCCATAGTGTGACACTGAGTAATTTAAATTACATGTACCTCAGCTTCCTCCTTTACTGAAATGGTGATATCAAGCACAACTTGCAGAAACAAAATATATAAAGTAGATTGCAATGTGTCTGGCAAAGAGCAGATGCCCTGCTTCTGTGCTTCTCCCAAACAATCCTCACACCTTTGTCTGGCTAACTCTTCATGCATCATACTTGAATTTAATATAACTCTTCAGGAAAGCCTTCTCTGACTCCCCAGACTTGATAAGGAAGTCGATAGAGATGGCTTGATGCTTTATGTGGACATTATTCTTAGAACGAGGCCTGGGATTTGAATGGTACTTAAATAAGAATACCATGCTCTTTCATAGCAGTAAGGAACCTGATAAGACAAAAGCAGAGAGAGCATGACTAGGAGTCTTTGAAGACAGCAGAATTCAGAACTCCAATTCCCAAGTCTTCCTCTCTATTCCTAGCTTTGCCATCTTTGTTTTGCCAATGATTAGCAAGTGTTTGGAATGATCATGCACTAAATATATAGTCAATGAAGGACAGAAAGGAGAGAACCAGAGGGCATGGAAGCAAACCCTTCCTATACTCTTTATTTTCCTTCTAATCTTTTTTTATCCCTTCCATTCTTTTTATTTTTATTATTATTTTTTTTTGTGGTACACGGGCCTCTCACTGTTGCGGCCTCTCCTGTTGCGGGGCACAGCCTCCGGACACGCAGGCTCAGCGGCCATGGCTCACGGGCCTAGCTGCTCCGCGGCATGTGGGATCTTCCCGGACCGGGGCACGAACCCGTGTCCCCTGCATCGGCAGGCGGACTCTCAACCACTGCGCCACCAGGGAAGCCCCCCTTCCATTCTTTTTAAAAAATCATTTTTCTGTGTTTTTCTTTCAGAAATTATAATCAGAGCACTTTAAGTCACAATGAACTGAAGGAAAGTATTTAACAGACAGGTAAATAAATAAAAGTTTTCAAATGTATGAGGGTGTCCTGTGCAATTCTGACCCACAAACCTGCAAAGAAGATGACTAATGTACTGTGGACACATTCAGATATTTTTGCTAATAAATTTCTTGTGTTATGTTAACTTGACTCTATTACCTTTATCCTTCAGAACTGAAGACGTCTTTCCAGATTTTTCTTTTCTAATTTCTGCAAGAAGAATCATAGGGAGGAAAGGTTACAAGGAATAATGGAGAAAAAATGGCAAGTTCTTTATGTGTTATATTTACTGAGGCTTAAAGAACCAGAGGGGCTCTGCTTTGGTATTCAAGATACAGGTGTCTACTGGGATAAATTGCTTGTAACATATTGAACTAAATATATGGAAGACAGAAAATAAGTCCTGAAATTATTACAAGGGGCAGACTATGGTAGATACAAGAATGTACAAATAAAATACTATGGGCTTTGGAAAAAGAAGGTATGATAAGAGTTATAGCTAACATTGTCTACTTACTATGTGTCACAGGGAATGTTCTCTACTGTTTAGTCATTCAACGTTCACAATAACCCTATAAGGTTGGTAGGTCTTGTTATTATTGCTACTTTTCACATAAGGGGATTAAATAACTTTCCCAAGGTCATGTAGCCCTTAAACGGGAAATCTGGGATTTGAACTAATGTCTCTCTGAACTCAAACACAAAGATATTGGCTCTGGTAGCTCAATGATGGAATCAGGAAAGGCTTTGGCAGGTGGTACTGAAGAAGAGCTTGAAAGCTGGAAAGGAATTAGACCGAAAGAAATGAAGCTGAAAAGACATTTTAGGACAGAAGAGAGAATGGGGAGGCATGGGCTGGACAGTCTATCAGTTTGGGTGTGTGAGTCACTTGTAACCAAAAGAATACAGTAGAAGTGTTGCTGCGTGACTTCCTAGGCTAAATCAGGAAAAACCATGTAGTTTCTATCTGCTTCTCTAGCTCTGGGGGAAGCCGGCTGCCATGTAAGTACTCCAACTGACACCACCAGGTTGGCAAGACCACATATAGGCAATCCAGTCGGCAGTCACAGCTGAGCTCCCAGCCAACAGCTAGCGTCAGCTACCAGCCATCTAAGTGAGCCATCTTGGACATCCAGAAGTCAGTTACTTTAGATGTCTGCAGCCCAAGCCGACATCTGATTGTAATCACATGGGGTATCCAAGTGAAAAACTGCTCAGCTGATCCCTCCTGAACTCCTGATTCTCTAAATCATGAGCAAAGTAAAATCAGCTGTTGTTTTATATCACTAAGTTTTGAAGTGGTCTGTAAGCAGAAACAGCACATGAAACAGCTAATAAACAACAAAACATTGTACCATGCACAATATAAGTTCTCCAGTAGAGCTATATAGATAAGAGAAATGATTAAATCTACTTTTAAAACTGGGGAAGGTTTTTACTGCATTTGGGTTTAGGTTCCTCAGCTGACTAGAATTTCACTGGTCAGGAAATAACAATTTAACAATATATCAGGGTGCAGGATGTAAGTCAGGTTTTTTTAAAAGCTGAGGATCATACAAAAAAAGAACTCCTGGAGTTCTTACTTGGTTCACAGAAGGTTAATTTACCACCAGTTGACATATGGAATATAGGTAACACAGTTCTTTGGAGGAAGACATTACCTTTGGTTTGAATAAATTGTGCTTCATGTGTCAACAAGATACCCAAAAAGGAAATGTCTTGCAAACAGTTGGAAATATGGGCGAAGTACATATTACATGCAAGTGTTGCAGAAGCAAATCAGCTTGAAGTCTCACTTACAAATGGAAGCTATCAATACAACCAGTAACATGATTTTTTTAAGTGCCCCAAACAAATCTTATTTGCTTTGATCACGTAAACTTGATTTAGTGAATAAACTAAGTATACAAGGGCAAAATAAATCAGAAAGTTAAAAATTGTTTTCTTAATAACATATGAAATTAAAAGAAAAACTGATGTCCTGTGTTACTTTTTACCTGCATGTTTTAAATCCAATCTCATATAATTTGCCTATATTGATATATATTCATATATTGGTAATATAAATTTTATCAATTTTGCTATTGCCAGATGTTTAAAAATGAATACCACACACAAAGTGTGAACAAAAGAGCTATAAATAGCAAGCTAAATTTTAAATAATTTACTAGATAAAAACTATTCATTTAAAGAGAAAAATATTCAATTTCAATAAATCCAGGGTTTTTTTTAAAGTTAAGAACCTGAATATCTAACCAATAAAAAGAAATAGAAAATAGCATTTACTTTTTCTTCTAACATTATCCTCTAAAAGATAAAATGTATATATAATAATAGTGTTTCCTTCTACAAGGTTTTTGTAAAAGACCTATGAAACAGACAAAATAAAAAACTGAAATAATGGAAAATCTTGTAACAAAAGAAATCAGCACTGGAGTTCCTCCTCAGCACATAAATATTTCGAACCCCAAAAACAATGTGGTTAAAGGAAAGGGTATTGATGAATAATATCTTTGATCTAACTATTAGTTATTACTCATTGCTCTGAATGATCAAATTCAATATCAATTTATTATTAGAGACATTAGGATATTAAAAAAAATATTTCTGTTGAAGTGTTTTGGCTTGATGTCAATGTCAAGTGTAGCTAGATTGTAAAAAAGAAACTGAAATTGGAAGGTGTAAAAGATCCTAACCGAATCATCAGGCAGCCCAGATTTCCTGGCTGTGTGAAGAATCAAACTCAAAATTCTTAACCTTTCTTTTCCAGCTAGCTCTACTGAAGTGTTCAAAAGTATCACTTCAAAAACTGTGGTTCTCTCCTCTTTCTGAAGATATATAATTTGCCTGCTGATTTGAGATATTGTTTCATGAGCATAATGAATAAGATCAAAGTATCAATTTTTTTTGGATTTTTCTTCTGATGGAAAGAGTAGTTTTAAAGAACCATATGGAGAGCTTTATCCGTAAGTTCAATGACAGATAATTCCTCAGATCATGACTATTAATGTACATCACACAGCACCAAAAATGTCAAAATTGTTTCATAACATCTCTGTTGCATCCTAAAGTGATATTACCTTGTTCCTAGAGTGGTTCAATTGTGATTAGTTGCATGATTTTTAAATATTTAATATGTGAATGCCCTACATGCATCTGTCATTGTTTCATGTTCATTTGGACATAATTTTGACAATCAGGGATATTTTAGAAAAGGTATTTTATAGCATTTTTGTATCTTTTTCAAACTCCAAAATATGTTTCATAAATAAATAGAGAAAAGAATTTTCAAGTAGTCTAAATGGTTTAGCATTCTATGTTTATAATCCCCATGAGAAAAAATAAAATATTTTGATGTTTTATGCAATACTAACTTTGAATGCTCCTGAAAAGATGTTGTCAGGGTTTACTTTTACTCAGGACATTGTCCATTAACTTTGTAATTAAGTATGACTTGGTCGGGATGCCATTTTTAACTTCCTTTTTGCCTTAGTGATGCATTTAATCATTTCCTGGTCTATAGACTAAATAACTTGGCACACATATTTTTAACATTTTAAAATATTTTTCTCTAAAAATCTGTTTAAAAATTCTCAATTTAAAACTCCAATTCAATTATATTTATATGTTGGTGTCTTTTTTAAAAAAAACTTGGAACTTCATTGTATTTCTTAGTTTTTATTTTTTAATTTAAAAAAAGAATATAATTTTGCAACCTGTCTTATCCTCTAACAGGACATTCTAATTAAAGAGTACAATATAAAATTACTTTGAATGACATCTTAACAGTGTTGTTAGTACTTGAAGACTATGGTAAGGTATTTCTCAAGAAACTGTAAATAAGGGAATTCAGAATGTTCTCTGAAAGTTAAGCTAATAATCAATACAGAATGTGGAGAGTTGTGGAGTTCTGAAAGCACCAATTATATAATACTATATAACACTTTGTATATGCATCTCTGAGAAGCTTCCTTCAATTACTCAAGCACTGTGTTGTTCTAGGCAAGCTGGGCTGTGTTAACATGTTAAAACTGTGACATGGAGCATGGCATAGGAATTCAAAACAACTAACAGATATAGAACTTGTCCAATGTGTATCTTGCAATCACCACGGAGATGGAAGTCTTGTCCAATGGACTAAGTATTCTAGTCCTTTTGACAAACTCTTTCCTATAGTAATATAGGTCTTCAAATTACCTTAGCTGAGGTACTTCCTGAAATCATTTAAATACTCTTTTCCTTTGACTGAATTCTGATAAAACTTTATAATTATGATGCTTTTACGCTGTGTAGCTTGGCTGCAAGAAGAGAATACTTTTCAGAATTCTGGACTGTACCTCAGTGGGGTATATTTTACTTTATCTGTAATCGGCTCTTTTAGAAAGATCAGCAATATACAATTATTTAAAAAATAAATTAAGCACTCCTTTATATATTTGGGAGTTGAGATAAACTAGGACACCCTAGGCATATAATTTGCTTTCTAAGCCCTAAAGAATTTGTTTTTCAAAGAAAACTTTATTAGCTATGAATTTTTCTCATGTAATCATGTTCAACTTAAGATATCAAAGTTCCCATGTTTTCTTCAAGAAAAAAATCTTTTTAACAAGACTGTAATTTCCTTGAGGGCAGGCAAACCTAGGTCGTGGTCATTCCTGTATTCACATATAACGATGAAATGTTGTTTTGTATGGTTAGACACTTTTACATAAAATCTTGCTATGAATGGGATGTTTGTTTCACCCTGATATTCATATGTTAAAGACTAACACCCAATGTGATGGTATTTGGAGGGGGGCCTTTAGGAGGTGATTATGTCATGAGGGTGGAGCTTCATGAATGGGATTAGTGCCCTTATAAGAAGAGACATGAGAAAGATGATCTGTCTTTCTCTCTTCCTCCCTCTCTGCACCATAGCAGGATATAGTAATAAGACATCTGTTTGCAAACCAGGAAGAGCCCCCTCACCAGGAACCAAATTGGCTGGCACCTGATTTGGACATCCTAGCCTCCAGAAATGTGAGAAATACATTTCTGTTATTTAAACCACCTAGTCTATAATATTTTGTTATAGCAGCCAGAGCTGACTGAGACAGATCTCTAACTCCTCACCCATTCCAGGAGGTAGACATTATCTAGATTTTATAGATACGATAATAAGATCTAAGAGAGGTAAATAACTTGTCTAATGTCATGACTACTAAATAGCAGTGGGAAATTTGAACCTGGACCATCAAAATTAAAGTTAGAGCTAAACTACTACAGTAAGTGCTGGGAGCACAATGGATTATAAAGTTGATAGCACCACAGATTACTTCTAGAAGTGAAGAGCGAGCATATTTGCGTCACCACTTCACAGCAATGTTCTTCATAACTGCCAGTCTGCCATAGTTTTCCAAATTCTTTTCCAGAAGCAGGGACCATGTCATCTGGCACATACTAGGAAGTCAATAACTATTCATTGAATAAATTAATAAATTTGCCAAATTTGTGCTGATCACATTTTATGAGAAAACTTAACTATTAAATCTTTACACAAAGGCCTAATAATCATATAATTGCCTTTCATGGTTAGTTATTTCTCAATTTTGCAGTCCCAACCTGGCTAAGGTATCAAAGTAAAATGAAATCTTCGGTATTTGACAATTTTCATGGATAAAAACGAAAAATGATATATATTTCAACCTAACTTCACATAGCATTTTGCTTTCTTTACCTCAGAAATTTTGGATGGTGAATTTCCAGTGTTTAATAATCTCACACACCTGTATTTATATACTTAATTTTCAATTAATTTTTGTAAAAATCCCAAATCATCTCTTCATTTTAAATGTAACATATTCTTCTATTTTCTATGACCATCATAATATTGTATATATTCTATATTGTCTTTTGAAATTCTTTTCTCAATTAGAAATCTTTTTCAGGAAATAAAAGGAATCCAAATCGGAAAAGAAGAAGTAAAGCTGTCACTGTTTGCAGATGACATGATACTATACATAGAGAATCCTAAAGATGCTACCAGAAAACTACTAGAGCTAATCAATGAATTTGGTAAAGTAGCAGTAATCTTTTTCTACAAACACATTTATGTGCGATCTGAGAAATTTATCATTATAGTCTGTGTTCAAGCATGAAACATTTTATGAGAGGATGTATATAGAAAACAAATCTAATTGAATATAAGAAGAATATTAACTTAAAAATTATTAATAAAATAAAAAATAAATAGGATTTTGAAATAAATCTTTCTGTTATTCATAGTATGGAATATCATAGTATTTTGAAATTCACTTAGTGGATTAATTCTTTAAGATTTCCATACCATTTTTTTAAATTAATGAACTATAATAATTTTTAGAGTAGATTAAGGTTTATAGTAAATTGAATGGAAAGTTCAGAGGGTTCCCACATATGTCCTCCCCTAATACACCCCACCTTCTCCATCATCAAATCCCTAATTAATGTTGTATGTCTGTTACAGTTGATGAACCAATATTGATACATCATTATCAACCAAAATCCACAGTTTACATTAGGGTTCATTCTTAGTTTTGTTCATTCCGTGGATTTTGACAAACGTATAATGACATACATATACCATTATAGTAGGATATAAAATAGCTTCACTGCCCTAAGAATTCCCTGTGCACTACCTATTCATTCCTCCCTCCCCCCAAACCCCTGGCTACCACTGAACTTTTTACTATCTCCATAGTTTTGCCTTTTCCAGAGAGTCATGTAGTTGGAGTTATATAATATGTAAACTTTTCAGATTGGCTTCTTTCACTTAGAAATAGAAATTAATGTTCCTCAACGGCTTGATAGCTCATACCTTTTTATCACTGGAGAAAATTCTTTTGTATGGACATACCAGAATTTATTTATCCATTCACCTATTAAAGAAATATTTGTTGGTTCCAAGTTTAGCAACCATGATTAAAGCTGGAATATTTGTGTACATTAGTTTTCAACTCATGTGGGTAAATACCAAAGAGTATGACTGCAGGATCGTATGATAAGAGTACATTTAGTTTCATAAGAAACCACTAAACAATCTTCCAAAGTGGCTGTACCATTTTGCATTCCCTCCAGCAAAGCATGAGAGTTCTTGTTTCTCCACGTCCTCCCCAACATTTGATGTTTCAGTGTTTTGGATTTGAGCCATTCTAATAGGTGTGTAGTGGTATCTCACTGTTTTAATTTGCAATTTCCTAATGATGTATGACGTTGAGCATTTTTTCATATGCTTATTTCCCACTTGTATATCTTCTTTGGTGAGGTATCTGTTCAGACCTTTGGCCAATTTTTAAAATGATTTGTTCATTTTTCTATTGTTGAGTTTTAAGAGTTCTTTGTGTATTTTGGATAACAGTCCTTTATCAGATATGTATTTTACAAATATTTTCTCTTATTCTGTGTTTTGTCTTTAAATATTCTTGACAGTATATTTTGCAGAAGTTTTTAATTTTAAAAGAACCCAACGTATCAACTTTTCATTTAAGGGTTGTGTCTTTGGTGTTGTATCTAAAAAGTAATCTCCAAACCAAAGATAAACTAGATTTTCTCTTATGTTTTCTTCTAGGAGTTTTATAGTTTTATGCTTTACATTTAGGTCTATGATCCACTTTGAATTAATATTTTGAAAAGGATGTAGGATTTGCATTAGATTCTTTTTTTTTTCTTTTGCTTATGAGTGTCCTAGTACCACTTGCTGAGAAGACTATCCTTTCTCCATTGAATTGCTTTTGCTCCTTTGTCAAAGATCAGTTGACTGTATTTTTGTGGATCTATTTCTGGGCTCTTCATTTTGTTCCATTGATCTATTTGTTGATTCTTTCACCAACATCACAGTGTGATGACTAACGTAGCTTTATAATAAGTCTTGGGTGTCAGTCCTCAGACTTTGTTCTTCTCCTTTAATGTTGTCTTGGCTATTCTGGGCTTTTTATTTTTCCGTATAAACTTTAGGATCAGTTTGTTGATATTCATAATACCTGTTTGTCAATATCCATTGGAATTTTTATCATGATTGCATTGAATCTATAGATAACTTTGTAAAGAACTTACATCTTAACAATTTTGAGTCTGTCTACCCATGAATATAGAATAGATTATTCTTAGATTTATACCTAAGTCTTTCCATTTTTGGCACTAATGTAAATGGTCTTGCATTTTTTATTTTGTTCATTCCAATTTTTCATTGCTGGTACATAGGAGAATTGACTTTTGCAGATTAACCTTGTGTCCTGCAACCTTGCTATAATCACTGATTAGTTCTATGAGATTTTTATTGATTCTTTAGAATTTTCTAAATAGATGATCATATCATTCAAGACAGTTTTATTTCTTTCTTCCCAACTGGTATGTCTTTTCTTTCCTTTTCTTGTCTTACTTCATTAACTAGTACTTCCAGTACAATGTTGAATAAGTGTGCTGAGAGGGGACATCCTTGCCTTGTTTTTTATCTTAGTGGGAAATTTTCTAGTGCCTCATCATTAAGTATGATGTTAGCAGTAGGTTTTATTGCAGATGTTCTTTATCAAGTTGAGGAAGTTTCTCTCTGTTCCTAGTTTGCTGAGAGTTTTTATCATACGTGGATGTTGGATTTTGTCAAATGATTTTCTGTATCTATTGAGATGATTTTGTTTCTTGTTTATCTGGTTGATGTAATGAATTACGTCAATTTATTTTCAAATGTTAAACCAGTTTTGCTTACCTAGAATGAATCTTACTTGGTCATGGTATATAATTCTTTATATACACTATTTAATTTGATTTACTAATATATTAGACTTCAATGAAATTTTTTGAAATCTTTAACAGCACTTTAAACTTTGTGATGGATATGTGCATATAAAAGAAAGTTGAGGTCTGAGACTCTCAAAAAGGCTTTGGTTAGAGTAAAAGCAAAAGCTAATGCCATTTTAACAAACTAGAAACTGTCCTTCCTACAGTGCTTAGCAGTGTGACAAAGTGATCCCCCTGCAGAACAAGAACCCCAGGTCTATTTAAGTTTCTTCACTTGGGAGCAATATGTTAGAAGAAGAATACATTTTTTTTTGTATTTTGAAAAGGTAAACTTGATTCATTCAATACATATTTATTCAATGTCTCTTTTGGGCTCAAGAGCTGAGAAAAAAAAAGAAAAGATGGTTTCATGGAGTTCAGTCTATGCTGAAAGGCATCCACATAGACAGATTAAGTACAATTATAGAGACACATACACAGGGCTCTGAGCTCATAGCAGAAGGACTGACAAACTACCTGATGCAATAAGGAAAGACCTCACAGAGGTACTGGCATCTGTGATCAATCCTGAAACTGGATATAACATTTGTCATCAAAGAAGAATTGGAAAGACATCTCCAACATAAGGAACAACATAAGGAAAAATGGAGTGTGAAAGTTCATGTGGCTGCCTCACTGGATGTACAAAGTCAGGGAGAAGTATGTGAGCCAAGGCTGGAAAGTCACAGTGAGGGATGGTGATAAAGAAACCAGCAGTACCCTGCTAGAGAATTTGAATTTATATCCTTCCAATGATAAGGAGTCTTTAAGGATCCTTAGTCCAAACATTTTTTTCAGTCATTGTGTCAATGAAATTAAACTTTTGCTCTTAAGAGAATATTATATATACTGAACTGACTGACAATACTTAGAAGGTCACTGTTATTTTGTTTGGAAATATGCCAAAACTGAAACCATAATTCAACCAGTTTGTTATCCACATTCTCCTGTCTCCTGAGACAATATCTTCTTCTGTTTCATTTTTTATAAATTCTTTTGTACATGTGTGTCATGGGCATAATTTCTGCATCCTGTGTTCCATTATTAGTGATCCTTGTAGCTAAATTAATATTTAGAGAACCTTCATGTCATTTCATTGGATATTCAATAGTGTGCTTTGCTCCAGCAATGTACTTTTTGAAACTTAAGTATAATTTAAGTGTATATATTGAAATTCAAGTGAAGTAAATACTTCAAATATTAGAATTCTATTTAGTAGATTTATATAATACTTAGAAATATTTTCATTTTAGAATCTGAACCTGACATTTCTGTTTATACTTTGGTACAGATTGTACTTGCAATCAGAAAAGTAAGTTTATTCTTCAGCATTTGGGTCAAAGTTGGAAACGTCTCAGGCAAGGGAGACATTTCTTACAAATGAGAATTAGACAAAATTAGGACTGGAAAGTTCTGTAGAGAATGCTTAGTAAAATAATCTTGGTTTACAAAAAGAGATTTACGAAAAAAGTAAATACCCTAATGTCACAGAATAAATTACTGGAAGAGATAGACCAAGCCTTAAGTTTTATTTTCAGATAACTATACTATATTATTCAAGCAGATTAATATTTCTAATCATTATTAGTTTTTATCAGTTATTTCTTTTCAAGGACCAGCAATACAAGTGCTAACTCCAAGCTAAGAATTGTTGACCATGATTTTTATTGCCAAGACTTTTAACGAGACTATAGATGCTTTTTATGAGTTATCTGACCTAGTATCTTTCTTATATAAAAATCAAGTGAAATAAAACCCAAAATTTGCAAGTCAAAATGATGAAGAAATTTTCTAACTTATATTTTGTCATTTCATAATTCCAAAGGAGTATCTGAATTGAATTTTCAGGTTTTAAGAATTGCTTTTTATTTAGCATATAATACATCATCATTCTATGAAAAACTGGGACAGTAATAATCAATAAGGTGCAAGTAAATTTTATGTAGAATGATGAAAAATTTTTACATGTTTATTCCTGAAATTATTTGACCTATAATGTGTACTTTAATTTACAATTAGAAGAAAGTAACAATGCATTTTTATGTAGGGCTAATGATTTAAGATAATCTGCAATTTGATTTTTAGAGACTGTAGCTTAAACTCCATTAATTTGTTCCAGGATATGACATGGCAATTGATTTTAAGCAATTTTATTCAAGATAGTGTGTATTGTAGTCCAACTCTTTTTTTTTTTCCCTAAATAGGCCTTTAGCAGAAAATCAATTTATAAATGAAAGAAAAAAGTCAGTAAAAAAGGGATAAAAAAATTCTCCCAAAACAATCTTTGTTCTGGCCACTTAGCTTTGTAACAGAGCAGCTTATAATATACTTTCTATTAAAAATTCCTAAGGGAAAAAAGAGAATAAACCCATATGTGGTTTCAGAATAAAAGCAGGAGTGAAAGTAAATATTAATAGAAAAAAGAGACATAATTAGCAGTTTAATGTCCTTGAACTTGCAAGGAGGTGTTTTCTTGGTGTATTATATGGTAAACACTACAATGCATTTCCGCAGTCTTTTATATAATCTAGCGTAGAGTGTCAAAGGAACAAACAAAAGTCAATTTTTCTCTCTGGAGAACAAAATTGTAATCTTCAAATATCTATACTGAGTAATTAAAATAGTTTTTACTTGCCAAATCCTGGTTTTGGTGATCAAAATTCTCTATGAGGAAAAATAAGGTTTGTAAGAGTTTTCACTATAAAGAGGATGAAAATGGTCTTTCGCAGATTTAAGGATTTCTTAAAGAACCATCAATCTAATATTAAGATGTAGACAATGATCAAAAATACACTTTATCTGAAGTGCATTGTCATTAAATTCAGAAATCATATGACAACTTTTCTTCATATTTACAATTTGGGCTTTAGGAAATGGTTTATAACTGCATTCCATTAGTTTACATAAAGATTGTTGTTACATCAAGACAAAGTTTTAGAATTATAAGATAGATGAAGCAAGAGGACATGCATGGTGTAAAAAGTCTGTTGCTTTTAAGAACCTAAAAGATGGATACAATTGCCATTAAGAAATTACTTTGATGAATCATGGAAGGGATAGAATATAAACAGAGTAGGAGTGACACACTACCCCTATGTAAATTGTGTGTTCTGGCAACGTCAGGTAACTTAATTTAGCTCATCTAACAGCCAGTTCCTCTGACTCCGGAGTTAAAAAGGTAACCTGGTGGTAAAAGTAGTGACCCCAGTATGAAATGCAGGGGGAGGTTCCTGGGGTAATGTTATAGTTTTACTGTTCTTCTCCATGAAATGGCCACAGTCTCTAAGGAAAGGAAAGAAAAAGATAGGCACAGAGGTCACATTAAGCAGAGGAGTGGGTCAGTTTCATGATAACTGAAAAGCAGAATTATGCATGACGGAAACTGGAATGTGGGCATTACAATTATCTCTCTGTGTGACTTGTGCTTGCCTATAGTATATCCTGCATAAAATAAGAGTGATCAAGTTACACATTAGTTTATTAGAGAAAATGGATCATTAATACAAGAACCATTAATTTCTGAGGGAAAGGTACAGCGTGAATGCATCTTTTAGCATTGCCTCCAAATCTTGCCAACCTCACTGGCACACATTGCTCCTTTACCGGGCTGAAATTCTCTTTAGCATTCAATGACATTCCTACCAATAAATGAATCACATGAACCAAATGTTGCATGGCAGGAGGTGGTACCCTGTAGGAGATCAATGCAACAATACAAACTTTTTGAGTGTGTTGTGAATCAGCTGTGATAGGTAGGATCTATACCTGTCTATTTATTAAAGTGATGAAAGGAATGGGGAGGAACATGGTGAAAAAGAAGGGACTAGAAAGAAATTTCCATACATGAGATCATATGATTATGAGAACATTCTAAAAGTATTAAATGAAATAAAAGTAAGAAGTAGTAGTGAAATGTGTTATGTGAGCAAGTGAGATAGTGGAAAATTGCAAAAAGTTCTCTTGAAAATATATAAAATATGTAAGCAAGCAGAGTACACTCATTTTTACAAGTGTTGCATGAGTTCTGTATGTAGACCATCTTCTCTCCAAAGCCCACTTGATACTCCTCACACCCATTCCCAGCGCCTAGTCTGTTGTGGGCGCTCAATAAATATTAAACAACCAGAGCACAAACTATTGTCAAAAGTTTGGAATTCACAGGAATCAATACTATTGTTATTATACTTTAACATTTATTGAGGGTCAACAGCATGACTTAGTCCACATGTGCAAATAGGTTATTTTATAGTCACATATTAAGCAAATAATTAAATACAATATGTATCGACTACACCTTCAGTTTTACTACATTGATCTTAAATGTAAAATTGTTTCTCTCTTTTTTTATAGTGTTGACACATCATGAAGTATAAACATTTATTATTTAAATAAATACGTTTCTCTCAGAGAAATCATTACTCTTAGATATTATTAATATTCACTTGAAAGTGTGGGATCAATCTAGAGTAAATACACATCGCAGATTCTAAACAGACCAGTACATGTACAAAGAAGAATCTGAAAAGTGTCTGAGGACAATGACAAACACACAAACCATGTAATATCAGTTGGGTTTCACTTGTTGTGACAATTTAAAACACTAATACAATTATGTAGGGTACCATTGTTTACAAAATAGCAACAAAGGCAAAGAAAAACCGAAAGTCTTCAAGTGGACACAAATTACGGCACTTATGAATTTAAAAAGATTTCTAAATTTAAAGCAAAATATAAGTTTATTACAGGAAATGAACTGCATTTGATACATTTATGATCCATATGCTCCAATTTTACCCTTAATAAAATGATTACTAATTGTGTTCAAATTTATTCTTGGTGGTTAATAGGTACTCAAATTCTATTTAATCATTTTTCATGAATATTTTTGTCATGTTTGTACTTAAGTGGATTTTGAAGTGATTTTTAATTGTTAAGAGGATGGAAGACTATAACTAATGCTTCTGTAATGAAATTTTCAGTTTAATTTTGGGATACTAAAATATCCAAGTTTATAAAGTGTGTTTTCCCTTAACATTTGAGTCTTAGAATCCTAGAAATAAAAGTCTTTCTAGACCAGCCTTCTCCTATAGCAGGAAGAGCCTTTATATTCTGATATAAGGGACATACTACTTAAAAACTTTGTTGAACATAAATTTTTTTATGATTCAAAGGAATAGAAGATCATCTAATTCAGTTCTATAATGTAAAACCAAGAAAAGTGAGGATAAGCCCTTACGTTTCTATAGTTAGACATACATTGGCCTAATTGGGCAATTATTAAATTTTCTCTCATTTTAAGATTTTTTAAAATTTACAATATAGAAGGTGCAATTGCTACATTTAATTTATTCGATGTCTTTACCCATATGATGGTTCACCACATGCTGTTTTGTTATGTAAGAGTACCATCTACAAAGATCATAATAATGATATAATTAATGAATAATGCATATTTAATTATTAATTTGCTCTACTTTTTTACTTTAAAATGAGAGTAGTTAGATGATTTAATCACTTATCCTGGTTTCTGAAATATCTGGCAATCTTTGCTATCCAAAATCACATTTGATTTACTAAAATATCTTAATTGTACAGTACTTAGAGGCACAGATCATCGATATCTGGATCACCTAGTATTCTTTTCTTCAACAATTCCTCTATGTTTTCATTCAACCCACAAGTATTTTTTGAACACTTCCTACATGCCAGCACTGTTACAGGCCCTTAGAACAAACTCTTAAAGAAAGCTTTAAGTAATATCATGCACAGGTGTGAATGAAAGAAAAAGAAAGATGATATGCAAATGATTTGATTTATTACTATTTTCTTCACCTTTTCATTGCTAGATTGAAATCACTTTGAAGGAAAAATATTAGAAACAAGGAGATGCTGGGACTCCAATCTACAACTCATATCATTAAAGTTAGTTGTCTTGACTGGTCTCCTTCCCTGCCACAGTAAGTAAGAAGTCACTTCCCTAGAGTGACTGCTTTGATCCTCTGGCTAGTAACAAGCAAATACTATGAAAAATTTTCTTCTGAGAGAAAACAAGATTGAAAAAGAGAGAGGGAAATTGGATTTAGGGGGACAGGTCAATTTTGAAAAGTAATACTGAAGAAAAAGTACACTAAAAATGAGAAAATAAATATCAAACAATAAATAAACCAAGCTTAATGAAATGTGATGTACTCTTTCTAGATATAATATACAAATATATAAAGACAAATCTTCATACAGTAGCACGTGTTGTGATGTTTTATCTTTGGCGTTCCTTGGCTCTCACTATAAGGAGAGCAACATGTATTGTGGAAAATATTTGTGTCTCCTGATGCTTCTAGGTAATTGCTTTCTAAACAAGAGAAATCGTTAATGGTGTCTGTGGTGTGTGTGGGTGTGTATGTGTGTGTGTGGCTTTAGTGTGGGAAAATTTATAAAGAGTTTCTTAATACTCAAAATTCTGGTCTAGCCAATTTAAGATCTTTATGAGAAGAATAACTAAAAACCACATGATCCATCATGAATTAAAGATAAAATAGAGATACTTTTTTGGACTTTTGCAGAGGTTAGATTAACTAAATTTCTAATTCTTAAACGATATGAGGTCTAGTTCACTAAATTACATAAACATAACATTTATTTCACCTTTCACTATATGAATTTTCCATAATGTAAAGTTTAGCTTAATCGATGTTTCCCAAGTACAATTATAATGCAGACTAAGTTCAGAGGTTCAGTGTACACAGTTTTACATAGATCACACAGTGTATGTGAAATCTATTAAGAATTATGAGTGTCATAGTTTTTCCCTAGTACAAGTCCATAAGTTAAACCTTAAATGAAAATAACTCTTTATAAACTATTTAACTGTACTTCAAAGAATTATGAACTAGTTTTAGATTATTTATACTTCTGAAAATAACTGAAAACTATATAAGGAAGAGAAATACACAATAGTCAAAGCATCATCTTATGTATAAATATTAGAATATTATGATGAAATCTGTAGAATGTAATTGATTTATTATCACATAAATTCCTTGATTTATTAAAATCACAAAATATATATTTTCATATAAATTATTAGTCATAGATATACCATCGCAAAAGTATGCAAGTTATCCAAATACCTTATTTCTTATGATTTAAAAAGAATGAATTATAAAATAATCTAAAGGAGTAAATTCACATCCCTAAGAGCCATTTCCAGTCTCAAAACTATTTGAGGCAACATTATAGAATTAACGAAACTGACACCAACATGAAGGTAAGAACACATAAACAATCTGAGCTTAATCAGTTATATGTTAGGTACTATTATTAATGTGGACATTTTATATTCTAGTCAGTCTTCTCTTAATTTGCTGTGGCTATAAAAACAATCTGCAAATGCTGTAAGATGAGTAATCAATGCCTGTATACTAGAGGGGAGAAAAACTATGAAGCTTAATGAAAGCAAAGTGTTTTGATTCTCATTTATATTAAAGCTGATTTTATAAGGAAAAATGCCTAAGTAAATACTATATACTTAACTAGGAGTTTATATTTTTTCATATCCTTTTACATACGTTTTCTTGTTTGAACTCCACATCTTGTCAGACAGGTAGGTCAGGTATAATTAACTCTATTTTTTAGAGAAGAAATTTAGGCTCAGAACCTTGTCTAAGTCAACAAGTTGAAATTGGGATCTGTGCTCCTAGAGCTCTACTTTATATTTCAGAGACTAAAGTATCCACCTCAAAAAGAAGTTGAGGGCTTCCCTGCTGGCACAGTGGTTGAGAGTCCGCCTGCCGATACAGGGGACACGGGTTCGTGCCCCAGTCTGGGAAGATCCCACATGCCGCAGAGTGGCTGGGCCCGTGAGCCATGGCCACTGAGCCTGCGCGTCCGGAGCCTGTGCTCCGCAAACGGGAGAGGCCACAGCAGTGAGAGGCCCGCATACGGCAAAAAAACAAACAAACAAAAAAAGAAGTTGACAGAAACATTTTATTGAATTCTAAAAGTCCAGGTAGTCCACAGAAGCCAAAATGAATTTGAAAACGTATTCAATGTGATTTAATGTGATTTTTCTTTTGAAAAACCAAAGGAAATAAATCCTTGATGAATTTTTTAACCTTAGTTTACTTATCTGAAATGTGAGGGTTTGAAGGATTTTCTTGATATATATATGTAAAAATATCTAATTTCTGATATTAGGAATTTGTCTCAAATTTAAGAGGAGAAATGATTTTGATTTCATTCTTGACAAAATTATTTCTAGTTCCGATTTCATCTATTTATTATAATAAATAATACATACTATAATATTATAATATATTAAAAGCCAGAGTGGGGGGAACAAAAATTAAAATTATTAGCACTATGAGCTCTGACAGAAGGCCCAACATCACTTCAAACGCTTTTATTCTACTCTGCTGTAGCATTTTTCTCAAGCATATTCTAAAATGATATATTTATTATATAGCTGCATTAAAAAAAAGCATTATTTATGGCATTATGGTTTATAACACTGAAATTTTAGACCTCTTGGGAGAATCAACTGCTGAAGTTGTAATATAAACGCAAGTAATCTACCTGTATTGCTGGTTTTTTGCTTTGTTTTAACATATTACTTTTCAAGCAGTAGAAATTGTTTTTGCATAAACAGAATTGTGTCACCGCTATTCTTTAAACTATGATCAGTCAGGTGGTGTTAAAACCACAAATCAAACAGAAAAAAATGTCTACCAATTGCCCTGGAAGATTTCCTTATTCCCAACAACCTTCAGCATTTCTCTTGATGTAATTAAGCAGTCTGTGGAGCTTTCCTGTTCTGAACTTACACTCAAAGTTTAGTTATACAAAAGAACAAAAACCCAGATTGCCACCTCACATTCTCCCTGGCACAGAAAAACATGCAAGGACAGTGAAAGAGAGCAATCGATTTAAAGGTTATTGTCGTCCGCCTGTCTGAATCCAGTGCTTTCCTCCTCATGTTGTTGTCTTTCTAAAGATAATGTCAACCTCCTTCATTTTTTTTTACCTTGCTCCACTGTCTTGGTTGTTTTCTCTTCCTTCTTTCCAGGTACAGCTGCAAAGCAGAGATAAGGTTTAAATAAAATTCCAGATGTAAATGCTGCTTCTGCTCAAAAAGGCATTTTGTAACTCATTCAATGCCAAAATTTTCTTCTAAACAACCTATTTTAAAGCTTTTTCAATATTTCTCACTTCTTTAAAATCCAACTGAAACCTACTATTATAAATCTATTCTTAAAGAATTAGAGAAAAAAATAATCCCTTGCCCTCTTCTTACTAGTCTTTGCACACTGTTTTCTATCTTATTCTTTTATACTCTGCTTTGATAAACAACCTTTATGAAGAATTCCGCTTGACAGGATTATGATTAATCGACTTACATTCCAGGTAATTGCTGGAGCCACTTAGCGTCTTGAAAATGTCAACTAGATGCTCCTTAAATTCAAGCTTAATGTTGCTTAATCAACTCAAAGGACGGTGTAGTCATGCTTGAGATTTGCTTAAATATTAAATGAAGTCATTCCAAATCACAAGTAACCAAAAAAGAAATAAGAATTATCACTTAGGTGCTGTTTCCCATGAACTACTGAGATTTTACTACTCTCGGTGGAGTATTATCTGCTTACCTTGTTATACATCCAAGAAATAGAAATGATTCATACAAAATCAGTGTACTGAAATAACTGATTCAAGTAAGGATCTTCAGAGGACATTAGCAACTATTAGATGAAGGATGAATAGGGAACTGGATATTGCCGTCATACCCAGGTATCACCCCCAAGAGTTGCATGGGGAAAACTGCAACTTGGAAATGAAGAAATGTGATTGTCACCAGCTTAACCCACTGAGGAAACTTAAAGCCACTCATTCACAATAGGACATCCAGAAATTCTGTGCTTCCTCATGACATGCAGTGTGATGTACAACTGTTATCACCTCTGAAGTATTCTTGCCAAAGGAGCCAACTGGAATCAAGTTAAGCCAAAGATTAAGCTTTCAGGTTAATCAAATATATGATATAGAGAACATATTAATATTATTATGAAGAAACAATTACATAAATCAAGTGTCTACAGAGTAAATGATCATGATCTTTTCAAAAAGTTAATGACATAAACTAGAGACAGAGTAAGGGAAAAAATGACTTTTTTATATAAAACTTGCTAAATTCACTCAGTTGTAATAGTTCAACTGTAGATTCTTTTGAATTTTTCAAGCAGATAATTTCACATGTGAATAGTTTTATTTTTTACTTTTTTATTCTTGTACTGATTAATTCTATTTCTCACCTTATTGCACTGGTTAGAATATCCAGTACAATGCATAACAGAAGTGCTGATAGCAGACATCCTTGTCTTGTTCCAATTCTCAGGGAGAAATCTTTCCATTTTTCTCCATTGAGTATAATTTTTGCTAATGGTTTTTGTATATATCTTATCAGAATAGGGAAGTTTCTTTCTACTATAATATGAAATATATCAAATGCATCTTCTATGATAAGTATAATTTCCCTTTATTCTATTATTCTGATTAATTACATTGAATTTTGAAATTGCAGTCTAGAAATAAAACCAACTTGGTTCCATTTTGTCTTTCTCATATAATATCAGACTAGATCTGCTAATATTTTGTTTAGATCTGTGCCCTTATGTTCACAAGAGAAGTTAACCTGTATGTTTCCTTTCTTTTTTGTTCCTTGCTAGGTTTTTGTATCAAGGTTATTCTAGCTCCATAAAATGAGCTCCATAAAATGTTTCCTCTTTTTCTGTTCCTGGAAGGTTTGGTACAAGATTGGTGTTAATTTTTCCTTAAATGTTTGAAAAACATTCACCGGTGAAGCCACGTGGTTAGACTTTTCTGTGGTGAAAAATGATAATTAAAGATTCAAAATGTCAATTGTATTAAAATTTTCAAACTCACTGGGAAATATTTCTATTTTTTAATTATCTGTAGAATCTGTAATGATGATTCCTTTTAATTTTCTGATATTAATGTTTTGTGTCTTCTCTTTTTTTCTTAATAAGTTTACATAAGGGTCTATCAGTTTTTTCAGTTTTTATAGAGAATCTAATTTGGATTTATTGCTTTTTCTATTGTACTATTTAATTTCTATTTCTTTAGCTTCTGCATTTACATTTTTTATTTCTCTTTCTTCTTTCTTTGGGTTTCATGAAAATTTTAACATAAATTAAAGATTATTTTCTTCCTAAATGTTTGCTTTTCAGCCTTTCTTCTTTTCTAATGAATATTTTTAATGAGTATAAATTTCAGGTAAACACTGTTTAGGAGCATCTCCAGTTTCAGTGTGATATTTTCATCATAGATTAATTCAACATATTTCCAAAATTCCACTGTCATTTTTTCTTTGGCCCATGGGATATTCAGAGATGATTGCTTATATTTCTTACAGCATCTAGCATTGTTTCGGACCTAGCAAGTGATCGATATATATTTGCTTGGTGATTAAGTGTATTAATTGAAAAATGAGATATGATAATAAATATTCTGAGTTAGAGAGATCAGTTTTGGTATTAGTATATTTCCTGAAAGAGGAGAGATATTAGGTGTAGCCAATGAAACATGAAAAAGGCAAAGAAGCAGGAAAGCCTTGTGTGTGCCTAGAGGAAGTGAACAAGTGTAGCTGGAGCAGAGGGTTCCCATAGAAGAGATATGAAATAATCTAAAACTAGATGAGGTCAATTGCATAAGCCCCTGAATTCCAAACTAAAGAGTTAGACTTTATTATAATTACTTTAAGGAGCTAGTAAGGTGTGTGGTACATTAGTCTCCTCTATGAACGCTCTCTCTCAAATCAATGTGAAAATCAAACACTGATAATTTTTAATTATAATAGAGCCTGGGCATATAGCCTTATTCATAATTCTTTTATTCTGAAAACTCAGTATGAATATTGTATAGGAAATATGTATTTTTCAATTATTTTGTTTTAATCTTCTGAAGAGTAAATATCTTTCAGAAAACATTGGATTGTGACTTACACACAAAGACCAAGTTTTTCTACAACAAAGACCAAGTTTTTCTTTTCCAGTGGTGAGTTAATAACTCCTTGCACTTATATTAAGTAGAGGAGTCTAGTCCCCTAAACCAGTTTTTTTTTTAATTCAGAAAAGGTCACTGAAAATACCAATTATCTACACAGAAAACATTTTACGTGAAATGACCCTTTCATTTCTGTTTCTGATATAAAATTCATCAAGCCTAATTCTATGGAGAGTAAGTACTAGGAATAAACAGTTCATCTAAGTAAGTGGATTTTCTAATTGCCTGTAATCAAAGGAAGAGCTTAATCAAATTCTCCTTCTATGCTATAGGGTACCTGAAACCTCCTTTCATGCTGGAAATAAGAAATTCCATTTGTTCTACATTTGGAGGTGTTTATTTTAGAAAAAAATGTAGATTTGTGCTGCACTCCTTCAGTGACCGCAACTAATATTAAGGAAGCAAAGTAGCTAACATTCTTATAAAATGATGCCTGGATTATGGATAGCCCTGAGATAAACTGTAAGGTGGATAAATTGGTTTTCTATAATTCCAGGGTTTTTTTTTAATTTCTTTATCGCTGTTTAATTTACCTGCAAAGTTCCAGCTTATACCAAACTTCAATCTCACTTTTATTACAAGGATACCAAAAAGATGCTTTCTCAAATTAAAATGATTGGTTTTAGTATTTATATCTTACTGTAATATTATTGCGGTAACACTGATTAGTAACATTATATAAGTTCCATATGTACAAGATATTTCTACTTCTATATACACTACAGTATGAGTGCCACCAAAAATTTAGTTTCTATCCATCACTATCTCTTTTATTCATTTCACCCTCCCCTGCCCTTTTCCACTACTCTGATCTCTGTATCTACATGTTGGGTTTTGCTTGGTTTGGTTTGTTCATTTATTCTGGTTTTCTGTTTGTTTTTTTATATTCTACATATGAGTGAAATCATAAGATACTTGTCTTTGTCTGACTTAATTCACTTAGCCTAATACTCTCAAGATCCATTGATATTGTCATAAATGGCAAGATTTCATTTTTTATGACTATTATTCCATTGTGTGTGTGTGTGTGTGTGTGTATACCACATCTTCTTTATCCACTCATCTGTTGATGGGGACTTAGGTTGTTTCCACATCTTGGCTATTGTAAATAATGCTGTGATGAATATAGGGGTGCATGTATCTTCAAATTGGTGTTTCATATTCTTTGTATAAATACCCAGAAGTGGGATAACTGGATCATAGGGTAGCACTAGTTTTCAATTTTTTGAGGAATCTTCATACTGTTTTCCATAGTGGCTACACAGTTACATTCCCATCAGCAGTGCATGAGGGTTCCCCTTTCTCCACATCCTCACCAACACTTGTTATTTCTTGCTTTTTTGATAATAGCCATTCTAACAGGCATGAGGTGATATCTCATTGGGGTTTTAATTTTAATTTCCCTAATAATTAGTGATGTTGAACATCTGTTCAAGTACCTGTTGGCCTTCTATATGCCTTCTTTGGAAAATTTCTATTCAGCTCCTCTGCCCATTTATTAACTGGGTTTTCTGGTTTTTTGTTGTTGAGGTGTATGAGTTCTTTATATTTTTTTGATATTAACCCCTAACTGGATATATGATCTGCAAATATCTTCTCACGCTCGGTGGTAGGGCAGGTTGCATTTTCATTTTGTTGATGGTTTCCTTTGCTGTTCAGGAGCTTTCTAGTTTGATGAGTCCCATTTATTTGTTTTTTCTTTTGTTTCCCTTGCCTGAGGAGACACATCCTGAAAGGTACCGCTATGACTGATGTCAAAGAGCATACTGCCTATATTTTCTTCTAAGAGTTTTATGGTTTCTGGTCTTACATTCAAGGCTTTAATCCACTTTGGGTTCATTTTTTTGAGGAAGGTATGAGGTAATGATCTAGTTTCATTTTTTTTGCATGTGGCTCTCCAGGTTTCTTTGCTCCTTTTTTGTAAAATTTTCCACATATGTGTGGGTTTATTTCTCGACTCTCAATTACATTGCACTGATCTATATATCTGTTTTCTGCCCATACCATGCTGTTTTAATTACTATAACTTTGTAATATAGTTTGAAACCAGTGCATGTGATACTTCCAGCTTTATTCTTTTTTCTTAGGATTGCTTCAGCCATTCAGAATCTTTTGTAGTTCCATATACATTTTACAATTTTTTGTTCTCTGTGAAAAACATCCTTGGGATTTTGGTTGGGATTGCATTGAATCTGTAAATTGATTTAGATAATATGGACATTTTAGCAATGTTCATTCTTCCAATCCATGAGCACAGAATATACTCACTTTTTTTGACTGTCATTTGCTTGGAGTATCATCTTCCATCCCTTTACTTTAGCTTATGTTTATATTTAGAGCTGAGGTGAGTCTCCCAGAGGTAGCATATAGCTAGGTCTTGTTTTTTAATCCATCCATCCACTCTGTGTCTTTTGACTGGTGAATTCAATCCATTGACATTTAGGGTAATTATTTACAGAGGAGGACTTAGTTCTGCCATTTTATCTTTTGTTTTCTGGGTTCCCGCTTTTCCTTGTGTTTCTGTCTGCCATGTGGGTTTGATGGTTTTCTATGATGTTTTGTATCTTCTTTGGATTTCTATCTTTGAGTTTGCTAATTCTCTCTTCCATATCATATTCTCTTTCCCAATGCTTTCTGATGCATTCTTCATCTCATTTATTCAATTCTTCAGCTCCAGAATTTCTGTTTGGCTCCTTTTTAGAGTT
The DNA here is from genome assembly GCF_003031525.2 of Neophocaena asiaeorientalis asiaeorientalis. Taxonomy (NCBI): domain Eukaryota; kingdom Metazoa; phylum Chordata; class Mammalia; order Artiodactyla; family Phocoenidae; genus Neophocaena; species Neophocaena asiaeorientalis. Next base: position 12,405,541 of record NW_020174698.1, on the reverse strand, counting down.
TCAATTACTTAAAGTATTCCTTCTGTTCATTAATTTTATTCCTAAGCTCATTGAACTGCCTTTCTGAGCTTTTTTGTAGTTCATTCAGTTTCTTCAATCAGTTAGATTGCAATATTCTGTGACTTTAAGTTTGGTTTCTGGAGAATTATCATTTTCTTTTTGTGATACTGTGTTACTGTGGTTCTTCATGGTGCTTGATGTGTTGTTCCTCTGCCAGTGCGTTTGAAGTACTGAATATCATTCTTGTTTGGGTAAAGCTTTTTTTTTTTTTTTTTAATTCTAAGGATTCTACAGGTTAGAAATTAGTAGGCTTTCTTTTGTTTTCCAGTAGGTGGCACTATAGAACAAGTTTTTGGTTTCTCTCACCTGTGCTGCCTCTGGTTTTATTTGAGAGTCAGCGTTTTCTGCCCTCCACCACCTCTATCAGAGGTGTCACCCAGTGCCCTTGTTACTGTTGCTTGTGCCTCTGGGGTAATTGGTACTTTGCTGCTGTTGGTATTGCTGGCACCACCACCTGGGGCATCAGGATGGTGGGTGCTTCTGCCACATCTGGGCTGTCCTGATTTGCAGGCTCCAAGGGGTGGGTGGGGTGCAGTTGGAGTTGCAAGTGCCTCTATATCAGGTATTGTCAGATTTGTGGGCTTCACCACTGCAGGCAGGGAACAGGGGGCTGGAGTCGTGGATGGCTCTGTGTGTGGAAGAACTGGGTCCCAGTTATCTGTGGCCACGGGCACCACTACATTCAGGAGGCTAGAGTCCTATGTATTGCTTCCCTTGCTGCTTTTGGGTTCTCTGGGGCTGCAGGCTTTGCTGCCACAGCCAGGGGACCATGATTGCAGGGACTGCCTCCACTGTTTCCCCAGTTCTACCTCCTCGATGTGTTCCAGTCCATCCGCCTTTAGATGTACAGATATGTGGAATTCTCTGGCATTCTGATGGGTTGGGCAGAGGCTTATTGTTGAGTTGTTAATATTTCACAGGTTGTAGACTGAAGGGGAGAGACAAGGAAGCATCTTATCTGCTGTGATGCTGACATCGCTTGCTTCATTCTAGGCTCTTATTTCACTACGTTACCCTCAATTTTCCTTGAGGACTCAATTCTTTCTTTCCCCTTAACATCACTCAACATATGCCCACTAGTTATAGGGGCTTGCCTGGGTAGTGAGGCTTCCATGGAATTGGGGTATGTTAGAATTCTGGTAAGGAGTGGAGAGTGGTAAGGAAATATTGTGCAGTTTGAAATATCACCCATATGACACATACATTACTTCTGGTATATACATCTATAGGATTAGCATGACGAACTATTATTTCTAAGGACATAAGAATGTAATGTTACCTGCCCAAGGGTTATTGCCTGGGGATGTCAATGACTGAAACAATGGAATAAATCACTGATTGTGGAAGACAAAGTCTTAAATCTTGGATACATATTCAGGTGGAGAGACAGGAAAGAGAGGCTTCTCATCATTTCTCAGACAATGCTAACAACTCAATCTATTCACAAGGCCATCCTTTCCAGCTATCATTTTCCCTGAATCTTACTTCTAGTAAATTTGGAATTATAAACAATATGGTATTATTGTAGCATACGAAGTATCTGAAGATGAAACTGGAAAAGGATATAGGAGCCAGATCTTGGAAGACTCTTACATCATTTTAACAAGTTTGGACTTTATTTTATAAAAAACTGGGAAAAAATAGAGTTTTAAATTAAGTGTGTTTTATTCAGTTTTATGACTTTGATAATTTATGTTGAGGGGGTTCTGCTAGGATGAATATTAGTGAAATAAAAATAAATATGTGAGGACAGTGTTTAGATCATTACAGTGGTTCAAGAAAAAGATAATGAAGACTTGAATTAACATGGAAGTCACAGTTATGAATAGGAGGAAGTAAACTCAAGAAATATTTAGGAAAGAAAATCAGCAGAACTTGAAGATTCTTTGAATAATCACCTGAAGGCTAGAAAGAGAAAATTAATCACCCTCAGATTTCTAGGGAAGTGGAGGGTGGATTGTGGTTTCACCAATGATAATTAAAAGCAAGCTGGGAAAAGGAAATGAAGAGTATAAGTTAAGACACATTGAATTTAAAGGTGTTTATTTGACATTTGAATATACAAGCCTGAAATTTTCAGGGAAAAGCTCTTTGCCAGAGAAGTCCTGAAATGAAGACACAGAATTGGAGATCTTCAGGATAAAAGGCAGAGTTTCAACCTTGAGAGTGTGCATATCTCACGAAGAGAGGCTATAGAATGAGAAGTTCAGAGGATTAATGATGGAATCTGGGGAACACCAATAATTAAGGGGAAGCAAAGAAAAAACACACAAAGAAGTCAGAAATAAAGCTCAGAGAATATGGTGAGAACTAGGAGACTGTTGTCATGCTCACCCAACAGGAGAGACGCTTAGAGAAAAGACAAAGTGGTAAATGCCACTGAGACATCCAATAATGTGAAGACTGGAATGGTTCCATTGGTTCAGCAATGATAATGTCTTCAGCATTGGCCATATTATCGGAAGCACAGTAGGAACAGAAGCCTCATCTTTGTGGGAGATAAGAAGCAGTGTTAACACTCCAACATCCAGAAGACCGGCTAAGATACAGAGGAGAGAAAATAGTAGAGAGAAATACGGGAATCTAGAAAAAAGTAATTTTAAACTGAGAATAATATTTCCAAAATTAGGAATAAAGTCAATAAGGAGAGGGCTTCCCTGGTGGCACAGTGGTTGAGAGTCCGCCTGCCGATGCAGGGGACACGGGTTCGTGCCCCGGTCCAGGAAGATCCCACATGCAGCGGAGCGGCTGGGCCCATGAGCCATGGCTGCTGAGCCTGCGCGTCCAGAGCCTGTGCTCCGCAAAGGGAGAGGTCACAACAGTGAGAGGCCCGCCCCCCAAAAAAAAAAAAAAAAAAAGTCAATAAGGAGAAAGAACATAATGCCACCAAATAGCATGAATGACTGATCAAGAAGGACCCAAATGGAGAGACTGGTCTTGAAGAGGAGGATAAACACTTTACCTCGGAGATTAAAATAGAAATGGATATAGACTAAACAAGAACCTCAAGCTACTATCCTATTTATCGTTTTATTCCTAACCAATATTCTTCAGCATCAGTGCCTGTATCTTTCACTTCATCATCCCTCAATCAATTTGTCATCATTTAGCTTTTTGTTGTGCCACTCCCCAGAAAATTCTTTTTTGAACATCATTAATAATTATCTAGTTGACAAATCCAGTGACTTGGTGACAACCACCTCGTCATTGAAAGTGTTTATTTTCCTTGGTTACTATGAAATTATAACAATTACATTTTTTTAACCTCTGATCTTTCTAGTCACTATTTTCTGCTTTTTCTCTTTGACTCTCCTTGCTTTTCTTCCTGCAAATGTTCGCTTCTAGCATTCCATCCCAGACGTGTCCTCTCTCGAGAACAGAGAACATCCCAGACCTGTCCTCTCTCGAGAACAGAATCCATGAAAAGCTCATGGCTTCTTACTGTTTCCACCATTAACCCACACAGAGGACACCCACAGATATATCTCCAGTTTTGTCACTCTCTGGAGCTCTAGTTTGACATTTAGAGCCACCTACTTGCTACTTGCATGTGCCACAGTACTATAATTTAAATATGTCTAAAATTAATCTTGTCTTCTCTCACCAAGCTATTTTTATCTTTCTTTTTCATTTTTATGATAAATACCAACAATATTCTTCTAGCACCCAGTCTGAAAACTTATTATTGTCATTAAATAATTTCTGACTTTTCCTCTTCCAAAGCTGGTCGATTGTCAAATTCCACTGAATCTACTTTATAATAGTGCTTATAAAATATCCCTTCTTTCCAATCTCATAACTAATATCAGGTCCTAATGCACATTGCCTACAATATTGCCAAAGCTTCCTAACTATCCTGCCCTTTCCTAAAGCAAATACCTGAGTGTTATTTCCTATACTTACATTTTTCATTGACTCCCTATTGCCCATGCAGTAGAGTCCAATTTTAAAATCAGGCCCCTTTACTGAATTATTAGCACAGGTTGTACTAATTCATACTGTGTTTTCGAGACTCTTGTTATTCCTCATACACATCCTGCAATTTCCCACCACTTTGCCTTCCTCTGTTACCTATGCCCAAGATACCCTTCCAACTAATTATTATATAACAAAATTCTATCCGTTATTTAAGGCTTGACTCTAAAGTCATCTTGTATAATAAATGTTTTGCTTTTCCTCAGGTAAGAATAATTTTTAAACTCCTACGGCTCTTTATCTGTATTTATCTCTTTACCCTGTTGGCTTTCAAACATGAACTATGATAATATGGAAAACCTTTAGCTGATAGCAAAAACTAAGGTCCAAACAACTCAGGGACTCAATAAAGATTCATATTTTTCCCTCTCTTTAATTGCTCAAGAATAGTATTAACATCTGAATACTTCCTTAAGTTTTCACATAGTATGTGATCCATAAATATATGTTGAATGAAAGTGAAAATGATTTGAAAGCTGCAAACCAAATATAAAACAGTAAGAGGATTATCATATTGATGATTAAATACTATATATCTCCAAAGAAAATACGACTTAAAAGCAGGCTTAAGGTCAAATAATTATACTAGATATAAATTGGCACACTGTAATTCAAATATTAAATTATGTTTTAACTTTGAAAATTTTTAAACAATCAGAAAATCAGTAATTTCCACTTAACATTGCACACATGGTTCCTAATTCAAGCCTCAGTGTAGAACAACTATTTCCAGTATCTTAAAAACAAATAAAGAAAACCCAAATCACTATCTTATTCTACTTACTTAAAAGGGACTAAAAGGTGGACATCTTGTAACATATACTGAGTTTTGTGGAGATTAGGGACTGGTTACTAAATGTATGATGAAGTAATATATATTTTCATGTGTGATTGATTGTCAGTGAGGAGGAGGAGAAATGAAAACTACTTGACAAATGAGAAGCGTCTCCTTTGACTTTTTTTTTTTTTTTTT
>NW_020174698.1:12351296-12400508 GCF_003031525.2 Neophocaena asiaeorientalis asiaeorientalis | reverse complement strand
AGAAAGCCTTTCTTTTGTTTTTTTTTTTTTTTTTTTTTTCCCTTTGACTTTTATATGTAACTTGTCAAATTGGTAAAGCTCTACCTGAGTTTCAAAATATTTATGATGGCTTTGGAAGGAACACTTGTTTCTGTTCATTCTACAGTTGAGAGGAAATCTAATATGCAGAGTCATATTTAAATTAATGATTGAGGTATGAGATCTAAGACAAACTAGAGTCAAAGTAATTAATGCCAATAGTTTAATTTCATAAAACGTTATTTCTCTCCTTATATTTCACTCTAAGCCTAGCAATCAGGTCTACTTAATCCCAACCAATATGTCTGGCCTTACTCTAAACTCAGAGACCATTCTTGGTTGAATATTCCAGTGAATTCACTAACTGATGGTTCAATATCAATTCAGTATCTCTGCTCACTCCAATTTGACTTGATTAAACTCCAAATTATGTGTGCTTGTATTTCTGCCCTAATATCTAGGCTCCAAGTGATTCAGAGTCTGTGCATGGGTCACTTACTGGTTATTGAATCTTTCCTTTTTAACTCTGTCTCCAGACCGTCTTCACAATCAAGGATTCCCTGAGGCTCAGTATCTGAAATCTAATTCCAGATGAAACCCATATACTGCTGTTTGGACATCCACTGGTCTCACCCATGGCTGAAGATCTTCAACACAATTTTATCTCACTTTTGTTCTTGCTTTCAACACATATAGATGTCCTGACCTTACATTCACTTACTGGATCCATATACCCTGTATCCATGCCTAGATTATGACTTCCTCTGAATCTATATTTAGACTCTTAGTCTTGTCACTGATACCATGGCATTATCCATCCTGAAGCACCCAAGTTTTACCCACACATTCCATTTAATGTTGACAAGAAAAGTTGATTTCAAAATAAGACACCATAAAAGAATGAGATATATTAATATGGACTTCCGATAAATTCATGGCTCTGCTACTTATGGAAAAACTGATACCTAGTAAAAGATGTCAATGAAACATGTATCATGATAACTTACCTCAAAAATGACATAACACATATATTACATTACTAAGAAAAGAACTATCTAGGAGACAGATTTTATTCCTATCTACTATAAATTCAGAATAATAAATAGAGCTGTATTTGAAAAAGGGAAGCAATTAATCTCAATAATTCAATTGCTTCTAATTAAGTATTATCTTATAGTAGTTTATATTTTCCTTTAGGTATCATTTAATTTTTTTGTCTTTCATTAGACATACATGTGTACTAATTTATGCATTAATTTATATAACTAATGTATATTAATTTATATTTTAATTTATTAACTAATATATAAATTTATATCCATGTATTCATTTGTATCCATATATATGTTGCTTGGGATTGAGAATGTGGATATGTATCATATATATTTTATAACTCCCTATAGTCCTGATATATATTCTCTTATAGAGCATATGCAATAAAGGATTTTTTAAGGAGAAAAATGTTATGCCATTTCAGTGGCATGTATGTGAAAGGGTACTCCTGTTGTGTGTGTGTGTGTGTGTGTGTGTGTGTGTGTGTGTGTGTGTGTGTGTGTGTGTGTATGTTGAGGATAGGGTTGTTAAACTGTATCTTGAGATTCTTCCAAAGACATTGAATACATTACTGATTTCATTTCTATGTGTAAAACAGAATCACAAATTTCAAAATTGTTCCAGTTTGTTTTGAATAAAGAATATGTAAATGTTTCATCATATTGAATATTTTTAACATGTATTAATGTTCTTAAAGATATTCTTTAGAGTGTCTACTGAGAGGAGTCAATATTCACATAATAGTTGCTTCTGATTAGATATGACAAGAGGCATAGCTTTGAAAACTTAAATTTAAACTTAAATTTGATACTATTCTTGCACAAAGCAAACATTGTTCATGGAAGTTCTATTAGTCAAAGTTTCGTTTGCTCAAACGCTAACCTTATAGATCAGTATATTGAATATGAATGCTCTCCAGATGACTGGGATCCCATTGAGCTCACACAGCAGCATTTCTTCAATTTCTCAAAAACTAAAAGTGGGTTTCCATATCAGTGAAATAGTAAAATCAATAAACAGAGCTCTTCTTAAGCACTAAACAATACATTGAGTTAGAAACCTTAGCATAAAGAAGTTATAGTCACGACATCTTTTTCTTTAAGCTGCACTTACCTTTTTTAGTTGAGGCAGCACCAACCTCTTCTTTGGCTCGTTCAGTTTCTGTAAATTCAGAGATTGAAAATGAGAAACGGATATCAGACATGTGAGGTCAATATCTTATAGTATTCTAAGTCAGACAAGACTAAAACTGCCCAAAGGATAAAACGCATGTGGCATCTGAGAGCAAAGCAAGCAGCAGAGAAAACCATGCTAGAATAAGCTTGAAATTTTTTGTAACTAATGAACTTCCTTAAATAACAATGCAGAAATTCTCTTTCAAGATACAATTCTGGTGGTACTAAATTTTATGCTTATATAAGTAGTGACCATAAAAAAGGTGACTTATTCCACAGAATTACACTGGAATACTAATTTATTAGTTTATAGTCAAATCTTAAATGATGCATAAATTGTGGGGAAGAGCACTTGAAAGGCCTTCTTTGTTTAGCCATTAACTATGGGGATGGCAAGCCATAATTGACCTCAATCAATTTGCTTTATATTATAAAATATTAGCCATAATGTTACAGAAAATTCCATTTGAATATTACTTTGAAGAGAGAGAAAAAGAAAAAAATTTAAAAAGGCCAAAATGGCTTCTTGGAGTTTCTCTGAATATCTAGTGTGGAAGAGAGGAAGACAGGAGAGCTCTTCCAAAAGTACAATCTGAAATGCTGGTCCTATTGCAAAATGTTAGACCTCAAATCAAGGCTAATTAAAGTGGAAGTTTCTTTGATCCATACGAAAATTAGAAAATGACAATAAGCTGGTAAATTTTTACAAAGTTTATTTACTCATTTTATTAACTTTTGATTATTCAAGGCTGTTGCCCTTGGACATCTATATTTGTATTTTTAGTTTTATTCTTACTAGTACATGTGTATAATCCCTGTTACTCATATGCACTCACTCAGCAGCTGAGGCTCTAGGAACAACCAGTAAACAGGGGTCTTCATGCCCCCTTATCCTCCCTGTGCCATACACCTTGGGCTGTGAGAGAGATCAGATGTCAGGAGACCTTCACATCACTTTCAGGTTTTAATTTCACAATATTAGATACCACAAGCTTCACCATTTGAGCCCAGGCAAGAAGTCATGTAAATAAGATTTCTTCAGGCTGTTTCAAGACCCGGAGCTCCAGGACTAAGCAGATCCCTGGCTATTATATAGCTTTGAGGAGACTTTAGACCAGTGGTTCTCAAAATTGGCATGCATCAGAGTCACCCAGGAGGGCTGTTAAAACACAGATATGGGCCTGATTCAGTAGGTCTGGGGCATGTCCTAAGAATTTACATTTCTAGCCAGTTCCCAGGTGATGCTTATGCTGCTGGTCTTGGCCATATTTTGGAAACTAATTACCACACGTCCCCTAATACACAATCAGGACTAATGTCCCTGAAATTCCCAACTCTGTTCACCTCAGATACTACCATGAGCCTAGGCTTCCAGCAGAAAACAGTCTATATGGCTTCGTATTTCTCCTAAAAACAGACTCTTTTCCAAAGTCCTTCCACTGAGTCATGTCTATCATAGCACACATCCCTAAATGCTCAGCCTCTTCTCAAAATGTGCACTTGACTTTTTTCCTTTAACCAAACTAGTTCCCTAAGGACACTACATCCCCTACAAATGGTTTTCCAAAATAGAGACAGTTTATTTTTCCTCTATATACCAAAGGGTCTGGAAGTGATGTATATTTACATCTTTTTAACTAAATTAATAAATGATGTTTATGACTTCTCCTTACTTCTTATTACTTCTGATGGATTGTTATCTCCTTGCTTCCTCCAAATCTCAGTTCTTTTGAAGTCCACAGTACCAGGTTGCACCGGCTCTATCTTGCTCTATTGCTGCCATTAACCAGCATTATGCCTGTGTCCCATTAATTATTGAATATTTCTATACATAGTTATCTGCTCCACTATTACTACTGTGATTTTTCATTAGGAAACACTCTCAACCCAGGCTTCACACTAGACTAAGCTGGGGAGTTTTTATAAGCCTGTGAGATTCAGACATAGTAGATCTGGGGAGGACTACAGAGCTTTGAGATTCTGAGTTAATGAGTGTGGGATAAGGTAGGCCTGGCTATTTGTCTATTTGTAAGCTTGTCAAGATACTCTATTATTTAACCAGGATTGGGAGTCACTTATAGACACAGTTTATACGACCATGGGATCTCTCATTTCCTTGACCTTCTCACTTTTGAAAACTGGAGATCCCACTTCTCTGATCACTACCAAGAAAAAGTATCTTGGACTTTTTCTTTGCTGCCAAGACTTTGATTTCAAAACTCCTATTCCCTGGCACCACTCTTCCTGTTATATAGTTCACTCACTCAAGAACCTCCTCTAAGTAGTTTCTGACCCCATCAATACTTTCATTCCTTTGACCTTACCAGTTTCTCCATGCTCCAGATCTCCCTTATGTCCTCACTTTTCTTCTTTCAAGCTTATATTTAAATAAACCATGGTTAAATCATTCACTTATTGTTTGTTTCCATAGTCATCTGGTATATTAAGTTTCTAGGGCAGCCTTTAAGTTATTAGGTGGCTAAAAACAACAGAAATTTATTCTTTCACAGTTCTGGAGGCTAGAAGTCCAGCATTAAAGTGTTGCCAAGGCCCTCTGAAACTTGCTCTGAAGGCTCTTGGGAAGAATCCTTCCTTGCCTCTTCCTAGCTTCTGTTGGTTGCCAGCAATCTTTGGCATTCCTTGACTTGTAGCTGCATCACTCCAATTTGTCCCATTATGTTCATACGGCTGCCTTCCTTCTGAATGTGTCTGTGTCTCTAAATCTCCCTCTCCTTAAAAGGGCATCAGTCATTGGATTTAGCGCCCATTCTAATCCAGTATAGCCTAATCTTACCATGATTACACCACTAAAGACCATTTTTTGAAATAAGCTTGCATTCACAGGTACTGTACTAGTTAGGATTTCAACATATCTTTTGAGGGGATGCAATTCTATCCACTACATGTGCCAAAACACCAAACCTACTCTATGCCTGCCACCTGAGCCGCCATCCAAACTGCAGGAAGGCCCCCATCTGCTGCAGATCTGACTTCAAATGTCTAGTCACAGTGTATAACAGAGTGCCCAGCACTGATCAGCAATACTACCACAGACCTAGCGAAGTTACTTTCTCATTTTTCTAGACAAGTGGTTCATGAATACCCCTCCTTTCTCAAACTTCCAACAACCTGTAACATAAAAGCAAGTTGCTGTTGGGATCTTCATAGAGAAAGTAGAAGCAGACTAGGCTATCTCATCTTTTCACCACCTCACCAGCACATACCAGCACCATTCGTCTTCTTTCCAGACCCATAGGATCATCATTCCCTATTTCATACCAATTCCTCCAAATGTGCCCTGCATCCCAACTCCTTTTGCATAGACAATGACGTTACTCTTGCAAGTACTGCCTCTCTCTGCTACTTCACCTGCTTTCCACTTCACTGATGCTTTCACATCAGCTCAGAAACACACAAAAAATGTCACCGTTTATAACTTCAGACCACCACGGCCTTCACTCCTACGTGTCCCCTACCTCAACTACCTCATCTCTCTGTGGTCCACCATGGTCTCCTGAGAGCTGCTATGCTAAGTGTCACCACTTCTATCTTCTCATTCTCTATTTTTTAAGATTGTTTAATTGTGAAAGATATAATATAAATGAAAGGCATAAAGGTGTATAACATATGGGATAGCATATGTGCATATTTTAATGAATGACAATAAAAAATGCACATCTTTGTAACCCCCTGTAAACTTAAGTAATAAAATATCACCAAAGACTCTGAAACCTCTTACTTGTCATATTACCACTGCATACCTCTCTCTTCATCTCAGAATTATCACTGTCCTATATTTTGTATTAATAATTTCTTTATTTTCCTGTACATTTATTATTACATGAATTTATCTCTAAACAAAGCTAAGGCCATTTTTTACAGATTGAATTATATTGTTTAGTGATATAACTGTATAAATTGACTTATATTTTTTAATTCTTTTTTTTTTTTTTCTGGTACGCAGGCCTCTCACTGTTGTGGCCTCTCCCGTTGCGGAGCACAGGCTCCGGACGCGCAGGCTCAGCGGCCATGGCTCACGGGCCCAGCTGCTCCGCGCCATGTGGGATCTTCCCGGACCGGGTCACAAACCCGTGTCCCCTGCATCGGCAGGCAGACTCTCAACCGCTGCGCCACCAGGGAAGCCCCCCAGTACTTTTTAATTCTTATAATTTGCTTCCTTTAAAACGTGTGCTGAGACTCAGTGTTAAAATTGTTTAACAAGATGGCCATTAGACTTGGGTAGCTTTAGCGCCTTTGGTGGTCTACCTAAACAAACCAAAGCCAGAGTCAACTAGATTTATCTCAAATCTGAGTGGTACTCAAAAGCAATTATCATAAGCTAAACAAACTAAATTATTTAGTTATTTAGCCAAATAACTAATTTTCCCAAATAAGACAATATATGTTATAGTCAGTTAAATATATATTTTTGCTTTGCTTCCATGTATTCTCTATAAAAACCTTTGCCCTACCCCCCAATGGTGGAGTGCCCCTCATCATTTATCGGTTTTGTCACTGCCCTATTTGATTCATTGTTTACTTAAACAAATTGCTTAACTTTTTATACAAGCCACGTTGATATGAGGAACTGTAGTTGATTGATTTAACTGCTGTATAGTATTCCAGTTATACGTATTTACTCAAGAACCTCCTCTAAGTAGTTTCTGACCCCATCAATACTTTCATTCCTTTGACCTTACCAGTTTCTCCATGCTCCAGATCTCCCTTATGTCCTCACTTTTCTTCTTTCAAGCTTATATTTAAATAAACCATGGTTAAATCATTCACTTATTGTTTGTTTCCATAGTCATCTGGTATATTAAGTTTCTAGGGCAGCCTTTAAGTTATTAGGTGGCTAAAAACAACAGAAATTTATTCTTTCACAGTTCTGGAGGCTAGAAGTCCAGCATTAAAGTGTTGCCAAGGCCCTCTGAAACTTGCTCTGAAGGCTCTTGGGAAGAATCCTTCCTTGCCTCTTCCTAGCTTCTGTTGGTTGCCAGCAATCTTTGGCATTCCTTGACTTGTAGCTGCATCACTCCAATTTGTCCCATTATGTTCATACGGCTGCCTTCCTTCTGAATGTGTCTGTGTCTCTAAATCTCCCTCTCCTTAAAAGGGCATCAGTCATTGGATTTAGCGCCCATTCTAATCCAGTATAGCCTAATCTTACCATGATTACACCACTAAAGACCATTTTTTGAAATAAGCTTGCATTCACAGGTACTGTACTAGTTAGGATTTCAACATATCTTTTGAGGGGATGCAATTCTATCCACTACATGTGCCAAAACACCAAACCTACTCTATGCCTGCCACCTGAGCCGCCATCCAAACTGCAGGAAGGCCCCCATCTGCTGCAGATCTGACTTCAAATGTCTAGTCACAGTGTATAACAGAGTGCCCAGCACTGATCAGCAATACTACCACAGACCTAGCGAAGTTACTTTCTCATTTTTCTAGACAAGTGGTTCATGAATACCCCTCCTTTCTCAAACTTCCAACAACCTGTAACATAAAAGCAAGTTGCTGTTGGGATCTTCATAGAGAAAGTAGAAGCAGACTAGGCTATCTCATCTTTTCACCACCTCACCAGCACATACCAGCACCATTCGTCTTCTTTCCAGACCCATAGGATCATCATTCCCTATTTCATACCAATTCCTCCAAATGTGCCCTGCATCCCAACTCCTTTTGCATAGACAATGACGTTACTCTTGCAAGTACTGCCTCTCTCTGCTACTTCACCTGCTTTCCACTTCACTGATGCTTTCACATCAGCTCAGAAACACACAAAAAATGTCACCGTTTATAACTTCAGACCACCACGGCCTTCACTCCTACGTGTCCCCTACCTCAACTACCTCATCTCTCTGTGGTCCACCATGGTCTCCTGAGAGCTGCTATGCTAAGTGTCACCACTTCTATCTTCTCATTCTCTATTTTTTAAGATTGTTTAATTGTGAAAGATATAATATAAATGAAAGGCATAAAGGTGTATAACATATGGGATAGCATATGTGCATATTTTAATGAATGACAATAAAAAATGCACATCTTTGTAACCCCCTGTAAACTTAAGTAATAAAATATCACCAAAGACTCTGAAACCTCTTACTTGTCATATTACCACTGCATACCTCTCTCTTCATCTCAGAATTATCACTGTCCTATATTTTGTATTAATAATTTCTTTATTTTCCTGTACATTTATTATTACATGAATTTATCTCTAAACAAAGCTAAGGCCATTTTTTACAGATTGAATTATATTGTTTAGTGATATAACTGTATAAATTGACTTATATTTTTTAATTCTTTTTTTTTTTTTTCTGGTACGCAGGCCTCTCACTGTTGTGGCCTCTCCCGTTGCGGAGCACAGGCTCCGGACGCGCAGGCTCAGCGGCCATGGCTCACGGGCCCAGCTGCTCCGCGCCATGTGGGATCTTCCCGGACCGGGTCACAAACCCGTGTCCCCTGCATCGGCAGGCAGACTCTCAACCGCTGCGCCACCAGGGAAGCCCCCCAGTACTTTTTAATTCTTATAATTTGCTTCCTTTAAAACGTGTGCTGAGACTCAGTGTTAAAATTGTTTAACAAGATGGCCATTAGACTTGGGTAGCTTTAGCGCCTTTGGTGGTCTACCTAAACAAACCAAAGCCAGAGTCAACTAGATTTATCTCAAATCTGAGTGGTACTCAAAAGCAATTATCATAAGCTAAACAAACTAAATTATTTAGTTATTTAGCCAAATAACTAATTTTCCCAAATAAGACAATATATGTTATAGTCAGTTAAATATATATTTTTGCTTTGCTTCCATGTATTCTCTATAAAAACCTTTGCCCTACCCCCCAATGGTGGAGTGCCCCTCATCATTTATCGGTTTTGTCACTGCCCTATTTGATTCATTGTTTACTTAAACAAATTGCTTAACTTTTTATACAAGCCACGTTGATATGAGGAACTGTAGTTGATTGATTTAACTGCTGTATAGTATTCCAGTTATACGTATTCTACAAATTATGTATCCAGTTTCCTGCCAATGGACACTAGGTCATGTCCTGTATGTGTTATTATAAAACAACGCTGCTATGAATATTCCTGTATATGAATCCTGGTGCAATGTGCAAGAATTTTCTTAGAAGTGAAATTGCTAGGACATAGCATGTGTCTCTGTTTAACTTCACTAGATAAAAGCCATATTTTTCCCCCAAATTTTACACTCACACTAACACTGTATGTGAGAGTTTCTATTGCTTCATATCATCACCATCACCAGAATGAACATTTTTCTCCATTTTTCGTCAATTTGATATATGTAAAATAGTATTGTGGTTTTAAGTACATTTTCATTATTACTAAGAGGTTAAATATTTTTGATATGTCTATAGGCAATTTGTGTCTCGTTTTGTTTTCTTTTTGATCCTAACATATCTTTTGCTCATTTTTTCTATGCATTAGTCTATCAAGTTCTTTCTCTTTTTGTTTTTTATTTTTAGAGTTATTTATTTTTCATTACTAACCTCTAGTTACTTATATATGCTACAAATACCTTTTCCAAAACTGTAACTTGTCTTTTATCTTTATGGCATCTATGGATGAGTTTTAAATTTTACTGTAATCATTTTAGTACATTAGATTTTTTATTTACAGCTTGAGTTTATATATATAATTTTTGTGATCCAACCATACTTCAAGAAAATATATACATATATCTTCCTATACTTTTTTCTTTAAATTAATGGCTTGTTTTATTTTTAAGTCCCTGAACCATCTGGAGTTGATATTTTGGAATTGTACAAAGTAGGAATAAATTACATTTTTTTAAATTTTGGCAATGAATACCAACTACATCAGCAACATTTTAAGATAATCTCTCTATTCTCTAATTATTGAAATGGCTACTTTTTCTTATATCAGGTCTTTGTTCAAGTGGAATCATTTTAGGTCTCTTTTTGTTCCTGTTTGTCCTATTGGAAAACTTGTTTAGATCTGCACCAATACCATGCTCCCTTGAAAACACAGTATCATGACACTGTTTTATTAATAAGACTCAGGTCACAAAGTACTTGTCTCAATAGTCATACTTCATACTTATTTTGCTGTACTCATTATTATACTTTCACAATATTAAAATTTATTCCTGATTTTCTATTTGAAATTCTCTCCTCCTCCTCTCTACTTCCTAATGTCTAAACTAAACTCAGATTCTACTTCTGCAAGTTCTCATCTATATAGCTTGGATCTCTTTGAACCAAACTTGATAAATGTTCTTAAGCTCCAAACCATGACATTTTTCCAATTCTGTGCTGGCACTCAGGACACCAACCTTGGCTCTATACGTGGGATTGAACAAGAAGCACATCTTGGCCTAACATCTAAGTCAGTCCCAGGTTTCTCACAGTCTAGTTTTCCTGGCACTTAAACCTCCCCAAACCATCCCCTGGCATTGTATCAGTACTATTTTGAGTTCATTCAGTTAGCATCATCTGTGATTTGGGTAGTGATCATACAATTTATTATCCAAACTAAGCAGGTGAAAGAAGGTGTTAGTAATAATTATTCCAGAATAACATGAATAAACCCAGATTGCCCTAAACAACTGAGATACCTGTCATATATATCATCCAACCTGTGGTCTAGACACACACCCCTGATATCAGATCTACTAGTTCAGGCCCACAGATCTTTCCCCCCAGCAATTTCCATGACAGAATATTTAAACTATGTCCAAAAAGCCATGCCACTTTCTAACTAACATAAGCTGTCCCCAAACAGTCTTCTAACATCATAAAACTAAATAAATCCAAAGGGGTTTTATTTTTAAATTCTGCATACTGGCTTCTCCTGAATGATCTGACATATATTACTAGATCAAGAGATAGATATGTGACTCACAAATTTAGGTATTGAAATGTAGTTAAGGTGATAAGCAGAGTCAGGCTTGGTGGCTGAGCATACCACAAAAATCTAGTGTAGTGTTAAAACCAAGGAATGAAAAATGCCTGACCGTTGTCATTTAATTCAAATTTAGGCCCACAATTAAAAATAACTAAACTTTGGCCCCTGACCTGGTCTTTGGTGTCTTTCACACTCAGAATTCAAACTGACCACAGGCTGGTCAAACATGCACATGGAATACATGATCAAAGCCCTATGGTCCTCGATATGAGGAACGAAGTAATGTATAGTAGTGCTTCCCAAGGTTTTGAGGAATACTGGTCCTTGAAGTGTTCTTTGGAAAAAAGAGGGTGATGTGGTCAAATATATTTGCTAAGCATTGTCTACTACATTCCCTCTTGATTCACCAAGAGGAGTGTTAAAGATCTGAAATGCCCATGAGTCTTGGTTCTCCTCCTCCTTGGAAATGGCTAATCATATCATCAACCCCTCTGTCTCTATCCAATGTGGCGGTGGGGGTGAGGGAGTGTGTGTGCAGTGGACTGCAGGGAGAACTGGGTTTGTTGAGGCATTTCTGTACAGAGGATGATATAAAGGAATCTGTGTTGACTTGTGGAAATAGTAAACCTAGATTTGGCATCTCTGTTGGTCAAAGGTACTCTTCCTCCATCCACATAATCCCTGACAAATAATTTTACATGTGGAGGCATTAAGTGCCCCTCTGTAGTGCTTGCTACATCATTGAACATGAAGGGCTTCTTCCCTTTTCTTCAAGCTCATGGTACCATGAGAACATCCACCCTGTACTGATACAGTTCCCAAACTAGTCTGTGTCCTCTAGTGTCTTTCTTACAGTGATTCTGGTTTCTTAAGACCTAGAGCAAACAGTTCCACACCACAAATTCAATTCACATTATTGTTATCTCCTTTAATTGAGTGCTAAAGACAAATTACCTTTTACTTTTTCCATGGACTTGCTCTAGTCCTGTCAATTTTACCTATCCTTTTTAATTCAATACCATGAAATTGTATCACATAAATACTTAATTTATGTTAATTAAACTATACATCTCACTCTCGCATTTGCTCTCATAATTTAAGATAATGTAAAATCATATCCTAAATATTCAGGTTATACACACAAGACTATGTGTCCTTACTATGTGGGTGACAGAAGGAATTTTCAAGAGTATTTGTAATGATATGTCTTAGGCATTAACTTTATAAATAGCTCACTGTATATAAAAGCTATGTAAATATTCTTCTGTTGTATGATTTCTAGACCCCCCCAAAAAAACGACTAGTTCTTATTTGGGGAAATGGATGGTCACATTGCTAGCAGAGATTTTAAACAATTTATGAATTATCTCTAACTTTTGTACTGGGAGATAATGCCCATGTCAAGTCCAAATCGTTCAACCATACAAGGAGTTGAATATTAATTCTTTTGAAACCTTTATACTGGGTCTAAGATGATTTGGCAACCTAAATTTGTTAATTTCCTGCAAAAGATGCTGATCTCTTCAAAACATGATTGGATAGTGTTTCATAGATAGCAGAACTTACAGGGTTTTTTTTTATTGCAAATGAATATTTTTATCTAAATGTCACATTTTTCTAGGAAGAAAATTTTCATTTTCAGAGTAATCTTCAATCTAGAGTCCTCTACCAGTTCTGCAAAATTATCAGTTTTGTTTTATATATTTTCTTGATTATGCATTTCTACAGACTAAGTATTAGCATACTAAATACTCTGTAATATGAAGTTCTAATCAGCTTATATTCAACTAAAAATTGTCATGAAAATATAACTGGAATTTTAGATTCATGTTACACCTTTCCTTAAGGTCTGCAATGTCTATGTAAACATTTCCAACTGCAATTTTTAAAAAAATACACCAAGCTACTCAATATTATATTTTCCAATTTTTTTCTGATATATTCACCAATGATATACCCTGTCTCAAAAACCTGACAGTAAATAAAACATGCATTTGTTTTTTGTATTAGTACCATCATTGATACTTATGCAACTCTAAATCAAAAGGAAAATATAAACATATTTACATAATGCACAGAAATGAGGTTTGATCTTAAATCTTATATACAAAGCTTAGAGAAGCTAAAAGAATATTTTTTCTAAACTCAAATATACGCCATTATGCCTAAATTTTCATGAATGGCCATCTGTTAGATACGTCATTGAATTGAGAAATACCAACAAAGAAAAAAGCATTTATCCTTTAGCGTATTGTCAAAGCCACTATTGATGCAAATGCCATGGTATACTATAGTTGTCAGTCAATATTTATTCTAAATCTGAGGATAGAAAATTGTGATATTGCAAGAGCAGTACTTAATAAAATTGTTGGGAGTTTCCTTTTCATTAAAGACACAATAACTTTCATAGTAGATAAATTATGTTGCCTCCTGCTTTGATCAAGTGATTGATCACTAGGAAAATTTTCTAATGTGTTTAAGAAACTGAGAACATCACTTATCATTCTGCAAAATGGGAAACAAAAATATAAACAACTCAAAAAAGAGGTTATGACCTAAATTAACATTTACAAATGAAAGCTCTATAGATAAATTTTAATAAGAATTGATTCACAGAAAAGACAAGGTTGAGTAATTATGCATATCAGTTTAACACAACAAATAATCAGAGCAAGAAACATTTGATAAGTCAGCCTAAAATATTAGCATTAGCACTGTCTATAGCAGAAGTTAAATGAGTAAGCTGCTGAAATATGCTTTTTGTTTTCTCAAGTTTTAGTCAACATACTTGCTTTAACTTGTTTTTCACTTGGAGCTGTTAAGGACAAGAAATAATAAGGTCTAAGTCAGTTACAAGTCTCCTTGGGTCTCTCTCTAAAATAGTTTTCTAAAATAGTTATTTTTTTTCAAAAAAACTATATTATGACCTTGGAAACTAAAGAAAATTATAGGTCTCAGGAAGAAAAAATACAACGCTGTGCCATTTTCTTTGATAAACTTTAAATATATGCCATGACCCATAGATTTCTTTTCTGATATTCATATAACTTCTCCCAACACAGAATGCTCATTCATGACTCATTCATTTTGTTTTCCATTTTTAATTATTTAAGAATCTGATTGGTTTTATACATATGCCAATGAAGTTTCCTTAAAGTCTACAAATTGGTATGAAAGGAAGGAAGTGAATCGATAAATTATCCAATTGTTTCAATTTTAAAAACAGTGAATTACAGCTAAGTTGCTACACTGTAATCACACCATGAAATGAACAGATAATGATTTCAAGAAATTTAAATTATTGTATTTTGTCAAATTTAATATTGGATAATAATGTTTAGCTATTAAAAGTCTTAAAACTATTCTATCAAACATTTAGAGAGGAGCTAACAGCCATCCTTCTCAAACTCCTCCAAAAATTGCAGAGGAAGGAACACTCCCAAACTCATTCTATGAGGCCACCATCACCCTGATACCAAAACCAGACAAAGATACTACAAAAAAAGAAAATTACAGACCAATATCACTGCGGAATATAGATGCAAAAATCCTCAAAAGACTAGCAAACAGAATCCAACAACACATTAAAAGGATTATACACAAAGATCAAGTAGGATTTATCCCAGGGACGGAAGGATTCTTCAATATACACAAATAAATCAAAGTGATATACCATATTAACAAACTGAAGAATAAAAACCATATGATCATCTCAATAGATGCAGAAAAAGCTTTTGAAAAAATTCAACACCCATTTATGATAAAAACTCTCCAGAAAGTGGGCATAGAAGCAACCTACCTCAACATAATAAAGGCCATATACGACAAACCCACAGCAAGACATCATTCCCAATGGTGAAAAACTGAAAGCGTTTCCTCTAAGATCAGGAACAAGACAAGGTTGCCCACTCTCACCACTATTATTCAACATAGTTTTGGAAGTCCTAGCCACGGCAATCAGAGAAGAAAAAGAAATAAAAGGAATACAAATTGGAAAAGAAGTAAAACTGTCACTGTTTGCAGATGACATGATACACTAGGTAGATAATCCTAAGGATGCCATCAGAAAACTACTAGAGCTAATCAATGAATTTGGTAACACTGCAGGATAAAAAATTAATGCACAGAAATCTCTTGCATTCCTATACACTAACAATGAAAGATCAGAAAGTGAAATTAAGGAAACAATCCCATTCACTACTGCAACAAAAAGAATAAAATACCTAGGAATAAACCTACCTAAGGAGGTAAAAGACCTGTACTCAGGAAACTATAAGACAGTGATGAAAGAAATCAAAGATGACACAAACAGATGGAGAGATATACCATATTATTGGATTGGAAGAATCAATATTGTGAAAATGACTATACTACCCAAAGCAATCTACAGATTCAATGCAATCCCTATCAAATTACCAATGGCATTTTTTACGGAACTAGAACAAATCATCTTAAAATTTGTATGGAGACACAAAGACCCCGAATAGCCAAAGCAATCTTGAGAAAGAAAAACGGGGCTGGAGGAATCAGACTCCCTGACTTCAGATTATACTACAAAGCTACAGTAATCAAGACAATATGGTACTGGCACAAAAACAGAAATATAGATCAATGGAACAGGATAGAAAGCCCAACGATAAACTCACGCACCTATGGTCAACTAATCTATGACTAAGGAGGCAAGGATTTACAATGGAGAAAAGACAGTTTCTTCAATAAGTGGTGCTGGGAAAACTGGACAGCCACATGTAAAAGAATAAACTTAGAACACTCCCTAACACCATACACAAAAATAAACTCAAAATGGATTAAAGACCTAAATGGAAGACCAGACATTATAATAAAACCCTTAGAGGAAACCATAGGAAGAACACTCTTGGACATAAATCACAGCAAGATCTTTTTTGACCCACCTCTTAGAGTAATGGAAATAAAAACAAAACTAAACAAATGGGACCTAATGAAACTTAAAAGCTTTTGCACAGCAAAGGAAACTATAAACAAGACAAAAAGACAACCCTCAGAATGGTAGAAAATATTTGCAAACAAATCAGTGGACGAAGGGTTAATCTCCAAGATATATAAATAGCTCATGCAACTCAATATTAAAAAAACAAAAACAACCCAATCAAAAAATGGGTAGAAGACCTAAATAGACATTTCTCCAAAGAAGACATACAGATGGCCAAGAGGCATATGAAAAGTTGCTCAACATCACTAATTATTAGAGAAATGCAAATCAAAACTACAATGAGGTATCACCTCACACCGGTTAGAATAGGCATCATAAGAAAATCTACAAACAATAAATGCTGGAGGGGGTGTGGAGAAATGGGAACCCTCTTGTACTGTTGGTGGGAATGTAAATTGATACAGCCACTATGGAGAACAGTACAGAGGTTCCTTAAAAAACTAAAAATAGAATTACCATATGACCTAGCAATCCCACTACTGGGCATATACCCAGAGAAAACCACAATTCAAAAAGACACATGCAACCCAATGCTCATTGCAGCTCTATTTACAATAGCCAGGTCATGGAAGCAACCTAAATGCCCATCAACAGATGAATGGATAAGGAAGATGTGGTACATATATACAAAGAAGTATTCCTCAACCATAAGAAGGAATGAAATTGGGTCATTTGTAGAGATGTGGATGGACCTAGAGACTGTCATATAGAGTGAAGTAAGTCAAAGAGAAAAACAAATATCATATATTAACGCATATATGTGGAATCTAGAAAAATGGTACAGATGAACCAGTTTTCAAGGCAGAAATAGAGACACAGATGTAGAGAACAGATGTATGAACAGCAAGGGGGGAAAGTGGATGGGATGAATTTGGAGATTGAGATTGACATATATACACTAATATGTATAAAATGGATAACTAATAAGAACATGCTCTATAGCACAGGGAACTCTACTTTATTTTGCTGTAGAGTAGAAACTAACACAATATTGTAAAACAACAATACCACAATAAAAAAAAATTTTTAATAAAAATAAAATCATTTAAACAAAAAAACAAAAAAACCTCTTAAAACTGATTAGACCCATAGTCATTTTTTATGTCTCCCTATGTTTATACATTTCTCTGATGTATGTTCTATTTCAGCTTTCTGCATAGGTACATAAGTGAGAATATGTGTTATGGCCCAGTTATGGGAATGTTACCCCCAAACACATAATCTGTTCTCTGTTCTCTGTAAGGTAGACAAAAACATTCATTCCTTCCCAAAGGTAAGTAATATCAATGTTAATGTGAAGTGTGAAATGTGTGATTATTTCATATTGTAAATTATTTAAAAGTCATTCATATTTATATTTTTTTAAATATGATTATCCTATTTGATATTTCTCTTTTCATCCGCTCAAACATTTTCAAGTTCCTAAAATGTTCCTGACATTATGATAGGCACTCTTGGATAAAAATATAAAAAACAATCTTCATATTCTAATTTCTGACTGTTTAAAGTGGAAAAAAGAAAAGGTAATATGATTATAAGATTATGTTAAGTGTTTTTATATAGAAAAGAAAATGACGCTATGGGAACTAGCTGGAGAAATTCCTAAATGGATTTGGGTTTTCTGAGGAAGTTTTACAAACCTGGAAGAAGAATAAGAAATGTGGTTTCGAATCTGCAGTTTGCTGTTGTCTGTGACAGGGGTGGGAGTATGGATTTGCATGGTTGTTTACACAATATTGTAATTGCTATTTTAATGTATTGCCAATGTAAATGCTATTTCCATTTAAATATAATATGATGGGAGGGGTGACTAATGGACATTATATGAGGTTATGACAGCTTACACACACACACACACACACACACACACACACACACAATCAGTAAAGTTCCTTGAGCAGGAGTTGCATTTATTTTCATTTGAAACAACAAATAGGGCAAGTTAAATGCCAGAAACCTTT
Source organism: Neophocaena asiaeorientalis asiaeorientalis (assembly GCF_003031525.2). Lineage (NCBI taxonomy): Eukaryota > Metazoa > Chordata > Mammalia > Artiodactyla > Phocoenidae > Neophocaena > Neophocaena asiaeorientalis. Next base: position 12,382,428 of record NW_020174698.1, on the reverse strand, counting down.
AAGAAAATCATTTGGTATCTACACCTACTGCATTCTTAGTTTCTGTCTGTTTGTATACGTGTTTTTCTGCTTGTCTGATTGTCAGTTCACTTTTTTCCCCTCATTCGAATGTAAATTGACTGAAGACAAAATCTACTTCTACTCTCATTGCAACTCCCCCAGTACTAAAGATGTGTCATTAAATAACATTTTGAATAGAGAGAGAATATTTGCTGGAATTGAATAGTTCATATTTTCAAAACAAAGCAATGTCAGATGCACTTATAATAGAAAGGGTTTTGTTTTTATTTTTGTTTTCTACCCTAAACTGTAAAATAGTGCTTCTCAAACACTGCTTTGACCAATGCTCTGGGGATCTTAGGAAGTTGCAGATGCTGATTCAGTAGATCTGGGGTGGGACCAGAGATTCTGTATTTCTAACAACCTCTCAGGTGCTCCTAATGCTGCTGGTTCACAGAACACACATTGAGTTGCAAGAGTGTAATGTACTATTTGGCCTCCATTTTCTAACATGGCATTGGTGTTAACTGTATGACAAGAACTTGGAAAGAAGACATCTCATAAGATGGAAGGGTTTCCTGTCCTTTCCAGTCATGGCCCTTACCCCCGTCTAAGGGTACATCATTAATAAACCTTGGACATCAGGTAGAAAGACCCCAGCAACCCCAGTCTGACTCACCTGAATGTTCCTTCTTTGGTGACTTTGCTGTATCAAACAAGAAAAGAAAAAAATTCAACATTTTATACCATTTGATCACATTTCATTATTCAATTGCAAGTTTATATCTTGAAATTAAGAGGATAGAGGAATTTTAAAAGTTACCTGGTTCTACATGTTTCTCTTTCTTTTCCTGTTCTGAAACATATTAGTTTTGTTATTATTATTATTCCAATTTTATGTGTCACAACTTAATTGTCCTAACACAAAGAAACATATATGTCTAGTGCTGTATTGCACCAATAAGAGCTGCCATGAAAAGACTAATATCCGACGTGTATTTAAAAAGAGTTTTTCCAATCTTCCTCTGTTTTCCCTCACAGAACAGCAATAAAAATTATTCTGGATATTAGAGGAATTAAAATTTTTCATGGATAATAAACTAGAAAGATAAAGTAGGGTCTGTAAAGGATAGAAAAAATTTTAATTTCCTTTCTTACTAGATCAACGTGAAATAAATTTGGGATAAAAAGTAAGCATAAAGGATAATTATTACAGCTGTTTTAAAATAATTCTCAGATAAGGATGAACAGATTTCCTCTGGACTTTCTCTTCTAAGGTGAAATTTTCTTATATTGAAAAGGTAGTTGTTTAGCTAAGACAAAGTCTTTGCTGAGGCAGATTTACGATGCTAAAAATAGACTAAGAATTTTCAGGGGGAAGCAAAACACACTTCCCTTGTTTTTAGGACAAATGCTCCTTACAGAGTATTTTTCAGATAGTGTTCCTTTTTAAGAACCCACTTTTGCCAATGTTATATGAGATGAAAATCATTCTGGCCTCAAAATTAAGCTGACATTTGTATCATAATAAGCACTAATTTTATATGAAGTGTAGGTACTAATTTTAAATGAAGTGCTATTTTCTACATTTCTATTCTTACTTATTTTGCCTTGACAAGCAAAATTTGACAAGCTTGTCAAATTAATTTAAATGATTTTCAAGAAATACTTTAACAAAGACATTATTATCTGATTTTTTAAAGAAAAATAAAGAGATTTCTTCAAGTTTCATTTAATGAATATATTTTGGAGACTAGAAGATGTTTATGCTGAAAGAATTCTAAGAACTATATTTTAGAAACATAGAGTGTATCGAATTTCCTATGGTTATCTCATCAGTCTCTCAAGTGTACAATTTTGTTTACCACGCTTGTACTTGTGAAGGTATAACGAGCAATTTATTCACTCCCAAGATAGCAGGCAGGCAATAAAACAAATAAAACGAATGGCTTGACCAAGTGTTACAAGTCAAAGGGAAGAAGCATACGTGACTTAGCTAAAATTAAACACAGGTAAGAACATTAAAAACTGTCTGGAAAACATGGAGTAATTAAATGCATTGCTTAATTTATTGCTGAACTGAACCACCAATTATCAAAACATTTCTAAGAAATTTGTGAAATAATAACAATCAAAAAAAATACTGGAAGTAGCTTTGGGTTTGCATCAAAATCAATTACCAAATACCTGTGAGATTTCAAAGTTAAAATAAGGGTCTTCCAATCATATCAGAAAGTAATTGTATAAGCAGAAAAATACCCATGCTAATTTGGGATGATGTGCAAGAAAAGGCTGTCAAGTCCATTTATTATATGGGATAATTCAAGATGTAATTATCGAATTATCTTAATAAATACCAATAAATTCATGCTTATATCTACAGGGACTGCCAAATCATACTTATAATTGATTTTTTTATTTGGAAAAAATTATAGCTCACTAGAGTTAGCAAAAATATATACAGGAAGAGTACATGTATACATAAATACATGTACTCTTCTCCCTGTTTTCCCTACCATGATTTGTTTTAGACTGCAAAAAAAACCAAAATCACAAAAACAACCAACTTTTAAGTTGTGGTAACTAGAAAAGAAAAAGCAAAATAAGAGTATAGGGTTGGAGATGTATAATTGAATAAAGCAATCTTAAAGTAAAAACAACAACAACTGAATCCAGCAAATTCAAAGATGCAACAATAACAACAAAAGCAGGTACAGATGATAAACTAGAGCAAATAAGTTAATTTGAAAAGAATTAGTAGTTGTTTAGAGGAAAATTCTTTTTCTTGTCCTTATTGCTGCCCAAGTCAATCCACAGAACTTCCCAAGGAGGAAAGCAGTTGGAATGTTAAATGAATGCCTGGGAAGGCATGTTTATTTATTAAATATATCAATACTCTGAAGATTGTCAAGGAGCTGCAGTGTGTCCGTGGGAAATTTTAAATCATATAGACTGTAATAAAGCAAGGGCCTTAAGGTTACATATATATTATTTAAATACCATTTTTCAAATCTCCAGTTGTCCTCCATTTCCCTGCTGGTGCAATGGTTTATAGAGTGGTTTCTGTATCAGTGTGCCAGTGCCCATCAGCAGCTGTGCACACACATAAATCTGGTATCGAAATACCACATAGTTCTCTATAGACAGATTGCTCCCCTTGGCTGAGTTGTAGTGTAACTTCATGATTCTCTCCATAGGACATTTTAGAGCACTTTTATGACATAAAAGGTCAAATGTCCTGACCTTTGCAGGACCAAAACGCATGTAAATTGGTATATATTTTAAAACATGTTTTTAATTTCACTAGGATTTTTTAAAGCTCTGCAAACCTGAAAATGGAATGATTATTAATGGCTAATTGAATAAGATTAAGTTGACATTATTTGTTTCTGTTTGTTTTTCTTCAGAGAAGAGTATACATTTGCAAAAGACGCAACCTCAAAGCATCAAGCTTTACTGAATCATTAGCAAGCAAGCTTTAATAATGTGTTATAGCAACAGTGGATGCTGCCTAAGTTATGCATCCCAAGCAATGCAGTTTCACAGAGCTCATAGTGTTTGTAGGGAAAAAGGACACTGTTATGGACAAAATGTCATACATCATGTGAACATGCCAAAATATTTATGGATTACAAGAACAAAGAAAACAGAAAAAAGATTGTAAAACTAACCTGAAAAAGAACTTCTGTTCTATATTCTAGCTACAGAACTAACCAGATTACAGAGACTAAATTTCCACTAACATAATACAGTTTTGGTTAATGGAATTAAGTTATATTTTTTGGTTAAGACTGTAGACAATATTATTAGACGATTGCATGAATTTGAAAAAGGACTCTAAGGAAGAGTGCCATGCTTTTCAGTCCACTCTGATCACCCCCTCCACAGGTTGTATATTCTTTCATTCTGACAAAAAAAATAGAGTTCACATGCATAAAACATAGAAAAGGGAGATTCAAAATCGCAAGTCTAGGTATTTCAGCAGGACAATAGTAGCAGTAAATAGAAAAAATATATAATTTGCATGCCTTTCCTTACTTTTTCCCTTGGGTAATTCTGTTGAAAGAAATATAAACAGAAAGCCATTGCTCATGAAACTTTCAAAGATAAAGTATACTCCCTCAACACATTGATCAGACTGTAATGTTTCCTAGGCCTCCCCCCATTCTCTCCCCTTAAATTTCTCAGTGTTGCTCAGAGGTATTGCTGATTATCATAGGTGTTTCCATAAGTTAACTGTAAAACATTATTTGACAATGAACCTAGGATTATACTGTTTTAACTATTTTAAATGATTTGTATCTTGTAGTCTTCTTAAATGTATATGAACACATAAACACCCTGTACATGTAAACCCTTATGAACAAATACAAAAGACACAGGTATACTTGCCACATGATTTATGATTTTATTCAAGACTTAAAGGAACTACTCAGTTCCATCGATGCTGGTATATCCAAGATTAATTCAATTTATGCTTTTTAGCAAAGAAATGCTGGTTACTGAACATCGTTCAATTTCTTGTCCAGCAAACATTTCTTTGAAAATAATTACTGTGAAAGGTAAACATAGGCAGTATTTATTTTTATTACTGCCAAATATTTCTCATAGCATTATTGTCAGGAAAGATTTGACTCTCTCTCTTTTTCTTTCTTTCTCAATATTTCTCTCTCCTTTTTTATCCCATATTTAGTTTTTTCTTTTGTGTGACTCCTTTAAAAAGGAATGCTGCTTGGGGGTTCATTAAATATAAGACAGAAAAAGGAAATATTCCCAATACCTTCTGCAGTTGTTCTTGTTTTCTTGGAATCTGAAAATACAAATATAAATTACTGACAAAGCAGATAAGAAAAATCAACAACTGATAAGCTCACAACAAAATGTCCGTACACTCTGAAATCATTTTCACTGAAGTGGACTGACTGCATGTTGTATTTCTAGAATATGGGGCTTAAAGCTAAATTATTCTGTTTTTGAGAGGACGAGTATTAGATTAAGGCAAGAAGTGAGAAACTTTTGATGTATAAAATATAGAAAAAATACAAAGGAAAATATCCACATCTAATTTGCATAGAAATTACATTGTGTCTATAGCAGCTAATGACCTTTTAATAAGATGTCAAACTGGGCAGATATACTGTCTGTTTCTATAGAGATGGGTTGGAATCCATGAATTTAGTTGTCAATTTCTTCATTTGTTCAATCTATAGCAATCCTGGTGAAGTGTATTGTACTCTCCTTGAATAATTGATGCATTTCCAGTACAAACATTAACTTATTCATATTGTAATGAAAAAGAAACAGGTGATGATGGCTCATGGGTTACTGACGAACATATCATTTATTTAGTAGCTGCTATGTAGTAACACGCATTCAGTGGTCAAAAGCCATCTATTCAATTTTTAGTCTTTTGGGTGTTCAGCCTATATCTGAGAAATTTATTATTTCCAGTATTTTTATACCATGAAACTCTCTGTTCCTATCACTTGAAATTAAAAACAACTGTTTTTTTAACTTGTTTATTTTAGAATGGAGGCATCTTAAATTTTTGCTTAGAATATTTCATTCTGTATATTCTGTTTTCTTTCTTTTACCTCTTCTGTAACTTAGTTTTGAAATTATCTGAATATTACTGAAATTAGAATCAAAATAATGAACTATGAATTTATGCTTGCAAAACATAAACTGTTCTCTGGCTGACAATTATATGGCTTAGAACCTAGAGCAATAGATATTCACTAACAATTTGGAAGTTAATGAATCTGTGTGCCTTATAGTGATGTAGATGGATCATGAGTATAGTTCCACAGTGAAGTAATGGACCTAAAATGTTTGAAGATGACAGTGAGTAGGAGACTGTTCACAAAAGGCAGTTAGATGGTCAACTGAATTGTTTTATGAGAAAATGATAATCAGTAACAGTAATAGTGTGGGGAAAGTAATAACCTACTTCCACAGAAGTAGAAGCTGAAAACACATTTTAGGAGAGCAACTTGGGGAAAAACATCTAGAAAGTCATTAAAATGAGCATACTTTTTGACACAGTAGTTCAACTTCCAGATTTCCAAGGAGAAACATGCAAAATTGTCATAAGAAAATCTTATACGAAGATGCTTTGTGACATTGTTTTATACCTCTAAATAAGGGGAATATTAACCAGTACCCTCCGTACAGTAGGGGAACTGTTCATGGGATTCACAGTATATCCACATAATAGAAAAACATAGTCATTAAAATGATGTTTTGCGACGTCTTCTTTCTGAATTTCTATTTTTTCTGTAATTGGGTTTTGTTTCATGTTTAAGAGAAAAAACAAACCTTATTTTTTAAAATAATATATCCTTGAAATGGAACACTTATTGAGTAAACATTTATTAAACACTATTATGTCCAGCATGCCTTAGTAAAAAGAATTTTTGACTAAATTTTTCTTAATACCTGCCACCTCACCCCAAAAACCCAATCTTTTTCTTGCTATTCATTTTCTCATCAGGAACTGTAATGAAGTGGACCAAATTCATGATCTAAAACAAATGTGCTTTGCAAGCAATTTCTCATTTGTTTCCTTGATGAGTAATTATCCTAATTAGGTAAGCAGGTAATTCAAATATTAGAAAAATATTATATAAAACAATTCCATATAAGAATGTGATAAATGTCATCTATCATCTTACCATCTATCATCTTACTCATATGTCTAGCTACTTATTAATAATATGCAGTGGCCACTCTTTTGGAGATACAGATTCTCCTACCAAAACAGATGAAAGTCTGAAGTGGATAGTTCAATGGCTAGCACGACTTATCAATTAGTTTGGCTGCAGTATACTGGGATAGGATTTCTGCCTGTCCAAGAGGTTCTGTGATCCTTGTTGAGCAATCTTTTGAGCCCAGAGTACAGCCAATATGCAAAACACAGACATATTATGGTGGGCACCTACAGTTGAAATACAACTGAAGGTAACGCTTGGGAAGAATGTTTGAACAGACAGAGGCTAAAATGTGGCATATTAGGACAAGATTATTTCCAGCCCCCCTATTTTTCAACTAGATGCTGGCATGGGGTAGGGGCAAAAAGCTTAATACAATATATGTAAGTCTGGAATGCCTGTTGTTTTTAATCTGTTTTTCTTTTCCCTGGTAATAAGAATTGATAAATATTGTATTAGATATCCATTGTTCTGTAATAAAAGAATAAAAGTAATATGAAGTCCAGGGTCAGGTAAAGTACATCACTTACTGAGATAAAGAAAAGTATTTCATAAAGTAGAAATGTAAAAAAATAAGTCATGATCTAATCAAGCAGGTCTTTAAAGTTCAATATATTTGCTGTAAGAACTGGGAACTGTAGTGAAATGTACTTAAAATGTCATCATAATTTCACGTCTTTTGGTTAGGAGTCAACAGAGTAGCAGACTTACACAAGTAAATACCTGAGAAACCAAAATATATAATGCTTAAAATTGAAAGATCACATACTGACCCTAAAGAGCTATTAGTCCCAGCACTTAATACTCATGCTATTAAACTTCGTTATGTGCTTCCAGCACTCTGCTGAAATGGCTTAAAAATATTATAAAGGCTTACTTGGTGAATATACCTCCCTAAAGGCCCAATAATCTGAACAACAGTCTTCTATTAAGAACACTGAGACCCACAGCAGCTGATTGAAAAGCAGTGATGTGTTTGCAATCTGTTCAATTCATCACTCAATCAACTTTAGCGATGTATCAGGTATGGTCTATTATGTTCATGAATGATGCCAGAGGAAAATGAAATACCAATTCATATTGAAGGGAAAAATTAACTCTCTGATAGTCTAATAAATCAGGTAATGAAGTATGCCATGTATGTGTGTGTGTGTGTGTGTGTGTGTGTGTGTGTGTGTGTGTGTGTGACTTGCCAATTGGCATCCTTATTCAATTACAACAGAAACTTTGCATTGTTTTTCAGCATGATTCCTCTTCAGATCTCAATGACGAATTCCTAGAACTTAGGACTAATTCTCACATGCATTCAACTCTACTTGGCCTTGCCCTAGTTACAGTAAATAATAAATCTCATCTGGCTTGTTCTCAATGGAGCTGTATCCTTCAGAAGATAACCTGTGTTGAAAAACCCACAGGCTTGAGGACTTCCCTGGTGGTGCAGTGGTTAAGAATCCACCTGCCAATGCAGGGGACATGTGTTCAATCCCTGGTCCGAGTGCGAGCCACAACTACTGAAGGCCACGTGCCTAGAGCCCAGGCTCCACAACAAGAGAAGCCACCGCAATGAGAAACCCATGCAAGGTAATGTAGAGTAGGCCCCGCTCGCCGCAACTAGAGAAAGCCCGGGTGCAGGAACGAAGACCCAATGCAGCCAAATATAAATAAATAAAATAAATAATAAGTTTATTTTTTTAAAATAATTTATTTTTTTTTTTTATTATTTATTATTAATAAAATTAATAATTTTATTTTTTAAAAAAACCCACAGGTTTTCCAACCCCTAGGATTTCATCAACGAAGCTGAGGTTAGTTGAATGAGATCTACCTAGATCTGCTAGTGTAACTCAAGTAGCAGCTAACGATCATATACACTTAAGATAAAATTGTTAGTAATTGACTATAAATTCCCAGACCTAAAAAGCTCACTATAATACAACTCCCAATTTGAAAAAAAAATCGTTTCTTGCCTGGGATATGAAAATTTGAGTGCCTACTCTTACTTCTTGTGGCTATAATATTTATCTTAAGAGTCCTAGATATTACTGATTCATTCACAGAACAAATATTTGTTGAGCAATGTACAAACTAAGGAAATGTGTTAGTTCCTGTAGGGGATAAAAGTGAATTAGACATGGTCCCTTTAGTCAAAAGTCTTAAAGTCAAGTAGAATAGAAGGAAAATGATGCAAGTAATATGAAGTACAAGGGGCATGAAATAAACAATACTAAGGAAGTACACAAAAACTCTGAAGGGAGATTATAAATGAAAGAGAAATTTTTTTTTTTTTTTTTTTGCAGTACGTGGGCCTCTCACTGTTGTGGCCTCTCCCGTTGCGGAGCACAGGCTCCGGACGCGCAGGCTCAGCGGCCATGGCTCATGGGCCCAGCTGCTCCGTGGCATGTGGGATCCCCCCGGACCAGGGCATCGGCAGGCAAACTCTCAACCACTGCGCCACCAGGGAAGCCCCGAGAAAAAATATTTAATTGGGAGGTTCAGACAGACATCCTAGAACAGTGGTCCCCAACCTTTTTGGCACCAGGGACGGGTTTTGTGGAAGACAATTTTTCCATGGACGAGGTGGGTGGGGGATGGCTCAGGCAGTAATGCAAGTAATGGGGAGCGGTGGGGAGCAATGCGGAGCGGCAGATAAAGCTTCCCTCGCTCGCTCGCTGCTCACCTCCTGCTGTGCGGCCTGGTTCCCCGGGGGGTTGGGGACCCTTGTCCTAGAGGGAAGAGAATTTATCTTGAGCCCTAAGAACACTGAGTATTCATAGAAGGAAAAGGAAAGGATAAGATCTATTATGATAATAGCAGGGACAATGGCTAGACAGCACATTGTATCTGTAAAATTGAAAGTGACTTAGTATGGATGAAACACATAATATATAAAGGAAGAAACTGGGTGGGAGAGTAGGGTACAGGTTCCACCACGGTGCCCTGGTGGCTTTGCACTAGCCATACATGCCATTCAGGCAAAGATCTGAACCACAGCTAATTCTGAGTCTGGCAGGATGTCTTGTGATCCTTCAAGAACGTAAGGGGATGGGAGGCCTATGAGGACTTTCTATGAGGTCATCTTCCACATGCCTCTCTGTCTCTCCTGGAGGTTGTCATAAGACAACTTCTCATCACCTCCTGGGTTCTCCTGCCTAGAACCCTTTGAGAACAGACCTGGAGACCAGATTTGAGTCCTCAGCAAAAAGCTGTCCCTAACTTGTGCTGAATTATCTGGTGTGTTGAATTTTTGGTGTGTGGGACAAGGACAATGAAGAGCTGGCACCTTTAGATACCCTTGCTTTTGCTGGCCATGAAAGTAATAAACTGTCTCAATCTCAAAAGAGATCATTGTATTTTTACTGGTGGAATTTGTCAGTCCTTGGCTTTGACTTTGCCTTGATACGTGCTTGACAGGAGGTCAGGAAACACTCTGTGGGGACTTAAGTTACAGGTTAAGGCTTGTAGACTATGTTCTGTGGTCAGTGTGGTGCCACTGACTATTTTAAATAGGTAATGACATGAAGTGTTTCATGAAGTCAGTTCAGTATTTTGGAAGAAAATATTTAGGGAAAACATTACAGGCAGAATGATTATTTAGGTCAGAGATACTCAAACGTTTTTATCTCAGGACTCCTATAAAAATCTTAACAATTGTAAAGGACCCCAAACAGCTTTTATTCTATCTACAACATTTATAATTTTAAAAAATAAAGCAGATAATATTTTTAAATATATAAATATATATTAATTTAAAAATTTAAAACCTGTTACCTGTTACCATAAATATACTTTTTATGACAAATATATTTTCCAATACCAAAAAAATGATGAGATGAAGGACTTTGTTTTACACTTCTGTGAATCTCCTTAATGTCTGGTAAAGATAGTTGGATTCGCATATCTCCTTAAGCATTCATTCTGTTGCAATATCACACACTGTGTAGCTTCTGGAAAACTCTAGTGCACACTCATAAGAGAATGAGAGTGAGAAAGAAATGATAAATCCATATTTTTATCAATATAGTTTTGATCTTGCAGAACCACTGAAAAGGCCTCAGGTACTTCCAGTAGTCCTTGACCACATCTTGAGAACCTCTGATTTTTAAGACCGTTTCCCTGGTTCATGCAAAAGGTTAGTAAGACCAACATGAGGTCACAAATGAGGATGTGAGGTCGCAACTGAAGGAATGGAGGCTGTGAGTGAAGATTAGCTTTTCTAATTACTTTAGGATGGATTAGACAAGAGAGTTTAGTCAAATTAAAAATTCTGGAGGACTAAATTTTAGTGGCAAAGGAAACACAGGAGTCAAAGTTTACACTACAATTTGAGTCCTGGTGTCTGCAAAGAGAATGGAATGACTCTATAAGAAGAAATAAAGGAATAAGCATATGTTTATAAAGAAAAATATAATTTGATTAGGACTTTGACTTTGGGAACCTGATGGACAGTAGGAACGTGTGTTAATAAATCACAAGGAAAGTGTCTGTCAAGGGAGAAAGAGTGGCAACTTCAGTAGAAAAAGTCTTGTCACAGAAGGACCTCAGCTGAACATTTATTCAGAAACGTTACTCTACTTAGGCTAAGATATGCTTGCTCTGACACCAAAACTGCTAACAACAGTGAACTTGATGGGCAAAGCTCAATGGAGCCAAGGGTCTCTCTTGATACGTTTTGTGAAAGAGATTTGATGAGATATGCTGTAATAAGATCTTAATATGAACAGCAAATCTTCAGAGTTCACTAATGCAAGAAGCTCTTTGTGGCCTGATGCCTGCTTATCATAAAGAAGTTCATATGCACTTTTATTTCTGTGTTTTAAAATTCACCACAAAAACTTCTCAAGAGCATTCTAATTAAATCCCTGAAACCCCCCTTATTCTCTTTTTTTTCAGGAAAGTTGTCAACCTTTAGTATCTTTGACTATATCCAAAAAGGTTGAACGTGAATAAACTGTGTGTAAAATAAAATACTGAAAATCCAAATTGTATGCCACCTGATGATTTGTATTAAACTTGCCTCATTTGAGGAAAAATGTGCTTCCTGCCTCTACGGAAAAGATTTCTATAATCTTTACTGAGATCATTGAAAATAAGAAACAAGAGCCAAGAAGCTTAAGTCCATATACCTCCTCTGCTTTGCTTAACAGAAGATACAGAGAGGGAAATACGAACTCGTGAAATGTAAAATCAAGCCACTGCCTAGAATAGCTGGCCATTAAGCCTATTCTCCTACTATACAATGAGAGCAATGAAAATTACGTTGAATAGTTTTTATGTTAAATATCATCATCTTACCAATTTAAAAAGTTTTCCAGGGCTTCCCTGGTGGCGCAGTGGTTGAGAGTCTGCCTGCCGGTGTAGGGATACGGGTTTGTGACCCGGTCCGGGAAGATCCCACATGGCGCGGAGTGGCTGGGCCTGTGAGCCATGGCCGCTGAGCCTGCACGTCCGGAGCCTGTGCTCCGCAACGGGAGAGGCCACAACAGTGAGAGGCCCGCGTACCGCAAAAAAAAAAAAGTTTTCCAAACAAGAGATGAGCGATAATCCATAAAACCCTTTGGAAATGACAATTTAATAATAATGATGATGATAGTGATGGTAATATTAAGAAATAGTCAGGAGTATATGTTTTATATATTTCACAGCTGGTGATGTACACTGGATTACTTGAGTCTCCAAGGGCAAAGCTCTGCTTGGGCTCCCCAGGCTCTTCCAAAAATTGTCCATCGCATATGGACAATTTTTCAGAAAAGTGAAAAAAGCCACATAATTCAGGAAAAACAGAACCAATCATAGCAATGAGGGGAAAAAAATACGTATAAAGCTTATAGCTGTGAATTGTAATTTGACTACTGTTTCATATACCCAGAAGTCTTCTAATACTTTGGTTTGAATGCCAATGAGTGGAAAAATAACTGTTCATATTACTCCTTTACCTAAATCAAATGGTAAATTGTTCTTTACTCAGAAGAAGGAAGGATGGAGGGAAGATAAACATCTTTGAGCACTTACTATCTGTCAAAAGCTGTATCAGGAACTTACTATCTCTTTTTTCTTGTAAGGTCTCTGTATACACACCACAATGTTGATCATATAAATGATATAATTTCCAAAATGCACTGAAATATTTGCTATGTGTATATGGGGAATTAATACTGATTTCTATGCCTTTATAATAAACACAGTGATATGTATTAGTTGACTTTTATGATACTATGTTTTTCTCTCCTAGGTAAGTAATAACCAACTAAAATATTTTCTCCTTCTCAGATCTATTGACTCTTAGATTCTTGTTTAACAGAAGCAGAATGTGACTCCCAAGCTATCAGGACTATGTAAAATTCTGATGATACTAAATATAAAATATAACACTTGTTTTCTTATTTTTTCTCAGATCATATGAACACTAATTTAGAATATAATTGTCATTTTCAAAGTCATAAGTGATTGCTTATATCTACATGCCATTTTTACTGAGAAAATAAGCCTAGATTAATAAACAGTAGTGATAGCTAGAGACCCTATCTAAGAGTAGTCAGGCTGTGCATTAGAAACATCTCTAAATAGAGTCACAGTGACTTAGAAGGCCTTAACATTCCCATCAACTTGAATAAAGTTTAGACAGTTTTCTTCTTGACTATAGGCCCCTGACCACCCTTTTAGCAGAGCATTTACTTTAGAAAACTTGCAGTTGTAAATTCTTTCTCTGTCCCTTTGAAACATAAATCTTCTACAACCAGAAATATCTTTCTCAAGATCTGCAAGACATCACTTTGAAACATAATCATCAAAGGAGATAGCAGTCCTATATCCCAGTCTCTGTGGAAGGGTAGGAGCCTAATTTCATAGGAAATTAAAAAACCCAGATGGCCTCATCACATTGACCAGCTCCCACCCCAAACCCACCAACATCCTCCAGTGCTTTTCTACGAGCTCACACCAGAACTTTAAAACTCTCATTTTTGTTACAGCGGAGTTGAGTTCAATTTCTCCTATTGTAAACAGACTTGACCCCTATCGCAATAGTCTTGAATAAAGTCTCTCTTGCCTGTATAAGTCCATCAGGTGCAGTCTCTTTTTGACAGCAGGGAATAAATGACTCCGTATCAAGACATCTTGACAAAGGGAGGTGGAGTGCAAGTGATGGACTATGATTTATTTTCAACATGATAGAACAAAATAACATCAGTTGCTTGTCAGTGTCAGAGATATAAGTAGTCAATATGAGAAAAGTGGTCTGTATTTTATGTATTTTTGAAATTCGATAAAATTGCTAATGAAATAGGAGGCCCAGGATTTTGAGAGGTTGTGTTTTACCCCCTGTATATTGAGAAATATTAGATTAAAATTACTTTTTAAAAAAGTAGTTCACCCTTTAGTGTGAAGTGATGTTCTAGAAAAAACACATTCACACAAAATGTATGCACATAATAGATCCAAAGTAAACACAGACAAGCTGGCAGTCAAAATTCAACTCTGATTATTGGTAAACTGTTCACACAAAAAGCATAGTGGAACTTTGCGTAAAACATACCTTCCTTCTTTTCATCTTTTTTAGTTGTTGCTGAAATAAGGGAAAGAAAATAGTGTTAAAACATATTAAATAGCCATTCCTCAGAAAACTGAGAATATGAGGATGTAGTGCATATATTCATAAACTTAGTGTTTATCAATGCACAAATTAATTCATCCAAATCTGAAATAAGAGAATAAATTGAAAATATTATTTCATATAAAGTTTTTCTTTTAATTCAGATATAAACATAAAACCAATAAAGGAGAATACAAATATATTGTTACACAGACAAGAAGTTAAAATAATAAGTATGTGTTTAGCATAATTACTTTTTAGGTTTGTAATTGTTATATCTGACCAAACCACAATTACTTCTAAAATAAAAGGAATAGATCTACGCAAAAAAAAATAATTTTATCATTTTATTAATTTTAATTTATTAATTTTAATTTTATTTTATTAATTATTTTATTACCCATAAATTATCTGTGCTTAGTTACCGAAGAATTATATACCAGTTTATTTTACATAGTTACAATAACAGTGTATAAAATGTATCATTTCAGAAAGTTAATGAAAATCCCATCCTCCTTTTAGCAAATGTATATCATCATTTACATAGAGAAAAGGCACGGCACACTTTAATTACCTTTGAATTCTGACTTCCTCTGTGGTGGAATTCATCTAATCCTAGATCATGAGTCTAAACTAGGATCCAAGTTGTAGTTTATGTGTGTTACTGGAAGGGAGCATTTGGGGGAGGCTCAGTCATCTTGGAATTGTTCCAAGCAAACCTAGGCTGTCTTAAGCCACATTAACTGAATCAGAAGTCATGTACATCCCTTAAGGTAATTCCTCCTGTGTGGATTAGAATTTGGGGGACCACTTTCAACCAACATCCAGGACTACGTTGGATCTATATTCTGTTCTACAATTGCCAAAACACTTTCATGTACATCCTCTCTTTGGAATTCATAACAACCTTTTAAGAAAGGCATCCCAGAGTAAGAAACTAAGCCTTAGAGACATCAAATGATTTACACATGTTCACATAGTGAGCAAGAAGCAGAACTGGATATAAAAATCAGGAACAAAAGACTGAAAACGAATATATTTAAATTTATTATTTTAATGTATTACAGGCCTTTAAAAATCCGTTTTCTAAATGTTATTAATATACCATTACTTTCAGAGTAAAAAAGTAAATTTCCAAGTAAATTTATTCTACTTTGTCACATTTGTTTCTTTTTAATGGAGTTTTAATTAATAGCATACAAAATGTAAAGAGGATTTATATCTATAATGTTTTTAAGTTAAGAAATTTGCCTATTCCAGTGATACAGTGAGGAGGGTAAAGATAACTAAAATGAATTAAAGGATATGGACATTGTTGGACAGATTTCGAAGCCACCAGGCATTATTTCAGCAAACCCTTTGAGTTTGACTCAATAGACTTATTTGTAGTTACTTCTTTGCTTTACAAGTAAGAATTTCCTTCAAGAAGCATCATAATTTTCAAAATCACCCACCATATATACATTTGATTCTGGAATTCACTTGAAATTCCGCATTTCACCTGGAGCTTGTAGAATAAGGACAAGAATTGAAATGGTGCTGTCCTTTCAGATGTTGCAAAAGAGGATTTTACTTTGTTTTTCTATGGGAGATTATCTCCACGATATCTCCCATAACTTAAGTCATAACCTCTCTCAAGTTGGGTCAAAGGGTGAAGGTAGAGGGCTCTTTCAATAAAAACAAAATAAAATGACACAAAATCACAAATTAAAAATTGCTGTGGTCCTTCCCAGGGTCCTGGGAGGGTCTCTGGCAAGGGAGTGGCCCTGGTCCCTAACTTCATCAGTTGAGCAATAAACCCGCTCTTTCTGAGGGGCAACCAAGGCCAGAATGAAGACTGAGAACATGAACACACTTTGAAGAACCATCATCTCTTATGAATTCCACAGAGAAGAAAAGCTCTGAAACAAATTTCTCAAAGAAGTGGCAAAATCTTTTGCAGCTACTTTGAATTTTTCTGACTCCTAAATAATCCAAGAAGAATGATGTGCACAAGTGCACGTGGGTGTGCAGGTAGGTGGGTATTACACACTTTCCTCTTCCCCATTCTAACATTCTTAAATAATTTCAGCCCTTAACTTTACAGTAAGAGAGAAAAGAGCTGAACTAAGGAGTTTGACTTATTCCTTCATAACTTGACACTGGCTTTGCTTCTTGCCCTGTATCCCTTGAAGGTTGGTGGGTTTTACTCGCTGTCATCTGGAAAGCCATGTGATCTGTCAAGCTGGATTCTGGCCCAGAAGTTAATCAAAACCAGGGTTTCAGGGTCCAACTGTTTCCATAATGGTTTTGTAACTTTTGTTTATGTGTCCCACTGCTGGCACTCAGTTCAGCTCACCTGACTCTAATCTATTTAACTGGATTACAATGGCTGGATGACTGATTTACTGAGTGGGAGTGATTCTTAACTATTTAGCTCTTGTTTTTCACATTGTAATGAGACTGTAATGAACCCTGAAATCTCCACCAAAAAACTATTAGAACTAATAAATCAGTTTAGTAAAGTTGCAGGATACAGGATTAATATACAGAAATCTGTTGCTTTTCTATGCACTAATAATGAACTATCAGAAAGAGAAAGCAAGAAAACAATCCTGTTTAACATTGCATCAAAAAGAATAAAATACCTAGGAATAAGCTTAACCAAGGAGGTGAAAGACCTATACTCTGAAAACTATAAAACACTGATAAAGCAATATGAAAATGATACAAAGAAATGGAAAGATACCCCATGTTCTTGAACTGGTAAAATTAATATTGTAAAAATGTCCATACTACACAAAGCAATATACAGATTTGATGCAAACCCTATCAAAATACCAATGACATTTTTTATAGAACTAGAACAAATAATCCTAAAATTTATATGGAACCAGAAAAGACCCCGAATTTCCAAAGCAATCTTGAGACTGCAATGGCTAATATTTTAGTTATTTTGTTCTTTCTGTTCTCTAATAGATGGGATACTTTTATGTTTGCTTTGAGACCAAAAGGAAAAAAAATACACCAAAATACACTAACACAGATGCATATAGACCCATCTTTTTTTAAAATGAGAAATAAGTTTACTGTTTAAGCCACCCATGATATTCTGTTATAGCAGCCCAAACTAAGATAACATGTGAATCTACAATTATCTCAGTAGTTGAAAGGAAATAGAAATACCATTTTCCTGGCTCAGTGTACTGTCCCCCTTTCCAAATGTACACCCACCCACCTACAGGACTCCACAGGCACATCCCTAGATTTATGCACAGAGTAAGATCCAATACCCTGGTACCTCATGAGAGATAAGTGGCAGCACCACACCAGAGCATCAACTGCAGTATCTTGAGATGGGGATTTAGGAAATATTTGATGTAGACCCATCTTTTAAGGCGAGTTCCATTATGGGTCCTGTCCTCACTCGAGCATTTCATTCTCAACAGGTGTCTTCCTAGCTGTTACAACTAACTGATTAAAAAATGATTCCTGGGCTTCCCTGGTGGCGCAGTGGTTGAGAGTCCGCCTGCCGGTGCAGGGGACACGGGTTCGTCCCCCGGTCCGGGAAGATCCCACATGCCGCGGAGCCTGCACGTCCGGAGCCTGTGCTCCGCAACGGGAGAGGCCACAGCAGTGAGAGGCCCGCGTACCGAAAAAAAAAAAAAAAAGATTCCTTATTTCTCTCCTTCCTTTCCCCATTTTGGTCTATATTCCATTCCTGCACCACAACTTATTGTGTAATATCTACTAACTAGATTGATATCCCATCTAAGTTCTAACTGGCTACAGAAAAATCATTGCCTGGATAACATTCCGTCTGCTCAACATAAACCTGCCCAAAAGTGAATCCTCTTCTTTTCCCTTAAGCTCATTCCTTCCCCTGGGACTTATCACTATAACAATTATAATGATCCTATTCACCAACACTCGAAAGCTCAGTACCATTTTTATTTTTTCTTTGTTTCATCTGTATAGTTTATCAAATATTATGTCTTCAAAATGTTCACCTTACTTGCATTTCTCTAAAGTCATCTGCGCCATCCTAGTTGAGGTTATTGTCTCATGTCTTGATGATGACAACAACCTTTCCTAATTATCGCTCTTTATATCTACTTAAGTCATCCACTTACTAGCAATGCTTTTTTTCTTCCAGTTTATTTTTTAGTCATGCTACAAACTCAAGTCACCCCTCATCCATGAAGAATCCCTCTTACTGAAAATCACTTTGTCTTAATTCTTTGGCATTTATTATCTCTACAATTCAATTCAGCACTACAAGATATTCAATTTGTGTTGTTACTTAAATTTCTCATATCTCCAAACTGTAATCTCCTGTAGTATAAAGACATTTATGTCATTGTCTTCTCAGTACCTCCAAACTCTTTGTTAAAATAATTTTTAAGTACTTCCAAAAAAGAATGCTATATCTTAATTATAATTAATATGTACATATATACATAATTTATATAAAACTAGGGTTTAAATAGTTCCTTTGTTATAAAAGTAAAAAAAAATAAATAAATGAAGAGATATACTCTTTTACCCCACTATAAACATCACTGCCAATTTTGTCACTGTATCTATCAAAATTATCAGTCTCTGCTATAGCAGTATTGCCATTGTGTTTAAGCTGTCTCCACATGGAGTACTTGCAAATATTAATTACTTCTATGCATAATTTAATTATGCAGCTGTGGTGTTATAAAACCTGTCTACGAAAGGTCTACTGAGTATGTGCACAACACAAGTGACATTTATCCCTGTTTGGTGTGTCCCTGCTTTGATGTGTCATTACAATTTAAATTGTGAACATATATATGTATAGCCCCTAACTCTTGCCTTGTACACTGTTCTCAATCAGCACTTTCATCTAATCTCATAAAGGGATAGTTTTACAAGTCTTCGAAACTCTACCTGATTATTCACTCAACAATAAATGCTTTATTCGGAAAGCATTAAGTTCTGAGTCTGCCTAATCCAACGTACTTGGAATGTAAAAGCCCATGACCCCAAGCTCAAATCTGAAGCAGATTTCCAAATACCTCTTCAATTCTCTCCCCTGAACTCCTCTAACAGGAGGCTGAAGTAACACTAAGTGCCTGCCTCGAGTCATAGTTCCACACCTACCATGACCTTCAGAAGCCTAAGTTAAAACAGACTGTGCCAGGCTATTGTGTTTTTTTATGAGAACATATATGCATTAACTGCAATAATTCTTGAACTAGGTAGTAATTCACTTAAGGAATCCGCTCTGAGCTGCATTTTCATGAATAGAAAACACAAAAGTGATGATAATATTTGCCCTGCTTTTCTACCTCCCATAATATTAATGACATTCCTGATGAGAACTCTCCTAAAGAAGAATCAGTTTTGTTGATCAACCCAATGATCAAATGAAAACTAAAACCTTGTGTCATAGTTCTTAACCATTCTAGCACATATACTTTATAAACAACATGATTGGGTCAAATGGCTAGTCAACCCATTTTACCAATATTTACTAGGATGATTCTGTATGTCGTTGGGTCCAGGATTAAATGTAACAGAAAATTTTGGATCAGATGGAATCATGTCATGTGCTCAGCAGACTTCTCAAAGTCTGCTACAAGGGGCTTCTGCACAGAAACAAATGTACCACCACCTAAATGCATCTCCTTTATTGGTCAATGCTGTATAATGTGGCAAAGGAGAAAAAATAAAGATTTTCTCCAGTAAATATTTTCCTTTTTCTTTCCTAAGAGTGTTCTATAAAGTGGAAAATGGAGTTAGAGTAGCTTTCTCAAAGGATGTGATTTCAGGTAATAGTTTAAAAATAACATTATAGGAAAATTATTTTAAAGAAGTACTTTTCCCAAATTGATGATTTAAAGAATCAACATACTTTCTAAAGTTCTCTTAAACAAAACCACTTTTGATGTCCCAAAGATATTAGTGAGTGATAAAACAAATTTTCTCAGATGGCTCATAAAAGCTAGGATGATTACTTTGTAGTCATATCTGATTTTTGCAGTCTCGATATACAGATGAAGTAGTATTAATTTAATAACATTCTGACTGAATTTTCTAGTATGACACAAATTTAAATGCATAACTAAAAACATTGGAAATTTTATATATTTGTGTATCTCTATCTGTCCATCATATTATCTTCTATGTATCAATTAATCTATGGTTTATTTCTGGATGTACAAGTAAAAGCTCAATGACAAACCTGGAGTCGAGATACGAATTCTTGGGTCATTCAGTGTCTCCTCTGCAAATGTGGCATTACTCTCAGTTGCACTTTCTCCAATTACTAAATAAATTCTTGAAATGTTCATCTTCATGCAACAACAAAATGTTTTCTATAATAACCCAGCAGATGGTGCTATTCTGCAATAAACAGCTTTGGCTATTGTCAATAAAGTGCTACTATAAGTTTTTTTTAAAAAGCAATAGAATTTGTAAGTGTTTTGTTGCCTACCTTGTGCTGCAACTTTTATTGTTCCTTGTTTGGCTTCTGGGACTTTGCCAGGATCTTATGAAAAAAAAAAAAAAGAGACATAAATAAATTACCATGAAGTACTATTTCAGAAGGATATATAACAACAAAAAAAGGAAAAATTATAAAAACACAAACATAAAAACACTGCCCTTGGCACTCAGAATTTTTGTTAAGAAATGAACACAATTATTAGGAGAACCACTGAGAATTAGGCTTACCGAGACAGAAATAAAGTAACTGAACCAAATAAAATCATAAAATAAAGTTTCCCAAAACTATTTTGCTTCACTGTTAACTGACCATGGAATACTTTGCATTCATTAAGCACCTGAATTTGATTTTTTAAATTTATTTATTTATTTTTGGCTGCATTGGGCCTTTGTTGCTGCACGTGGGCTTTCTCTACTTGGGGTGACCAGGGGCTACTCTTCATTGCGATGTGTGGGCTTCTCATTGCGGTGGCTTCTCTTGTTACTGAGCACGGGCTCTAGGTGTGCAGGCTTCAGTAGTTGTGGCAGGTGGGCTCAGTAGTTGTGGCTTGCAGGCTCCAGAGGGCAGGCTCAGGAGTTGTGGCGCATGGGCTTAGATGCTCTGTGGCACGTGGGATCTTCCTGGACCAGGGCTCAAACCCCTGTCCCCTGCATTGGCAGGCAGATTCTCAACCACTGCACCACCAAGGAAGCCCTTAGCACCTGAATTTGAAAATCTCAGAATTCTTTGTATATTATTTCTGTATGATTAGCCCTTTGAAATGCATGGAGCATTAAGACATAAATAGAGTGGCTCACTGAAGGTCACTGAGTAACTAATAAGAGAACAAAGCCCAGAACAACCAAATTCCAGGATAAGCTTTTGACCTAAAATGTCATTCCCTACCCTGCTGTGGTGCCCATCAACTATAACCATGGCCCTGGACAACAGTATGTGTTGTAAGAGTATGAGCAAGTTTCACTTTGAATCTTTCTTCCCTCGTCTTAGGGGGGTTGTGTTGGCTTTTTTTTTTGTTCAGAATGTTCTCTTCAAAGAAACGGGGTACCAAAAAAACCTCACTTACACCATAGACATTTAAATATATTATTTGATTAATTAGCATGAAAATAAAGGAGAAATAAAGATTTTTAAAGCAATGGATCATTTCACATTTCACTAAATAATTGTTCATGATTGTCTTTACTAAGTTTTCAATAATTGAATTATCATTTAACAACATGGGAAGGAAGATTTGCTCATTTGTTTTAGGTATTAATCTTTATTTGCTCATTTACCACATATTTATTTAGGACCTATTATTTGTATGTACTAAGCTAGGTGTAAATGTAGTAGTTGATACACATATATATTATAATCTTTCATTTAATGATCATCAAATGTTGATTACAGGTTAATATTATAATCCTAGTTAGAATTATAAAATAACAAGATTGCATCAGAATAACTTGGCCAAGAATCATAAGCAAAGAATCAATGTTTCATTGGCCAAACACCAGAGGTTTAATTTCTAATTCATGCTTTACCTCTTGTTGGTGAGATAATTATTCATTTGTATTATAATCATGATACAAAAATAGTAATTTTTCATTCTGTTTTTGTATAAAAGAAATATTATTTATCCACATATATGGTTTACTTTATTACTAAATTTATTTCTTAAGACAAAATATCTTTTGTCAAAATTAAACTGAGTCCATTCTAACTATGATCTTTTTATTATTAATTTCTTTTATTCCTGGAGGAACATGCAACTATCATGTTAGTGCTACCTTTGTCACATCTAGAATAGTTGGTCTCAAATCAGAATTAATCAAGATTTACACATAGATAGTGAATTCTAACTAACATATTTCTAAGTATTACTCTACCCTATAACTAGCATTTAGTGGGTACTTAATAAATAATTGGTGAATGAAAAGGTGGATGAAAGGATACAAGAATACATAGGAAAGGGCTTCTCTGGTGGCGCAGTGGTTGAGAGTCCCCCTGCCGATGCAGGGGACGCAAGTTCGTGCCCCGGTCCGGGAAGATCCCACATGCCGTGGAGCGGCTGGGCCCGTGAGCCAGGGCTGCTGAGCCTGTGCGTCCGGAGCCTGTGCTCCGCAACGGGAGAGGCCACAACAGTGAGAGGCCTGCCTGCATACCACAAAAAAAAAAAAAAGAATACATAGGAAAGATCATCAAAAGTACCCTAAACTGCCTAGGTGTTTTACTACTTAAAGATCTCAACATGTCAGAGAACTGTAGAGTAGTTCTGATTAAAAAGAAAATTAAAAATAGTTGTCAGTAAAGTACCTTAGCATTTTTATACTCAAATTTCCCCCATCTTTTCTTTTTTTTTTTTTTAATGTCTTCTTAGACCACTGATTCTTTTTTTTTTTCTTTACAGTACGCGGGCCTCTCACTGCTGTGGCTTCTCCCATTGCGGAGCACAGGCTCCGGACGCACAGGCTCAGCGGCCATGGCTCAAGGGCCTAGCGGCTCCGTGAAAGGGGGGTCTTCCCGGATCGGGGCACAAACCCGTGTCCCCTGCATCGGCAGGCGGACTCTCAACCACTGCGCCACCAGGGAATCCCTAGACCACTGATTCTAAATGAGTTCTCCATGCCTATGATTCTGTTGGACCACCCGGTATACCCAATTGTGAATTATGGAGAGCTTTTCTTAGGGCCTTATTAATAACTTCTCCCATTGATCATTCTGTTCCTCTGTCAGCCTCTAATCTATTGAGGACACATGCAGAGGTGATCAGATTTGACATCTGCTAGTGTACAGTATTTCCATTTTCAAAACCAACGCTTTAAGAAGGAAGCAACTCTGAGACCATAAATGTACATTAAGAAGGCCAGACAGCGCTTCCCTGGCAGCGCAGTGGTTGAGAGTCCGCCTGCCGATGCAGGGGACACGGGTTCGTGCCCCGATCTGGGAAGATCCCCACATGCCGTGGAGTGGCTGGGCCCGTGGGCCATGGCTGCTGAGCCTGCGTGTCAGGAACCTGTGCTCCGCAACGGGACAGGCCACAGCAGTGAGCGGTAAAAAAACACTACACAAGAGTGAAAACACATTAAATCTTTACAGACAAGTTTTCAGTATACATAATTTTCTCTCTCCTTTTGATTACTGCCAACTGAAAATGAAACCAACCTTTTACTAGGAAATTTTTCAAATATATAACAAAATAACGAATGTATGATAAGCTCCAACCTCACTGGTGCTCTCAACACCCATTCAAAAATTATCAAGTGATGGCCAGTCTTATTTCCTCTGTATTACTCACTGCCTCTACTACACGCAGCCCAAATGAAAATTTTATTATATCAAATAATTTTTCCTTTTTTCAATTTTTTATTAGATAATTTTTATAGTTACATTTTTGAAATAAAATAGTGATTTAAATAAGAACAGAGGACAATAAGAAAATTCAACTGAAGTTTATAATAATTCTGAAATTCATAAATAATATTTTGGAGCTCAAACTGAAAATATATTGAGTCTGCAACTACTTTGTTAAGAAATCAATTTTTGCATATAGGTTTAAATATTAGTTTACTATCATGAACTTTTCATCTACAGGACTCTGTTTATACTCTGACTTCTTTTAATGTGAAGTGTGAATCCACTGAGTTTTCAAGTGTAGGCTTCACATAACTTTAACAGCAAGTAGATTGCTGCACTGTGAGTCTAGTATTGGTCTTTGACTAACGGACAGCAGATGAACAATAATAGCACTGTAGAGAACCACACTTACATTTTAAATATTTTCTAAGCAATCTTCCAGTTCTTCCCAACCCCAAATCACTGAATTTAAAATATTTTCCGGAAACATTTCTTTAAAAGCCATCTCTTGCTAATTCTGCAATGGTACAAGGCATTTAGACTGTTCTTAGGTGAGAAAACTAAATATAGAAAAG
Source organism: Neophocaena asiaeorientalis asiaeorientalis (assembly GCF_003031525.2). Taxonomy (NCBI): domain Eukaryota; kingdom Metazoa; phylum Chordata; class Mammalia; order Artiodactyla; family Phocoenidae; genus Neophocaena; species Neophocaena asiaeorientalis. The sequence continues at coordinate 12,357,762 of NW_020174698.1, read as the reverse complement.
CTGAGACTTTTACACAAACCGGAAGAAAAATTAATATTTATTGATTCAGCAGTAAACTTTGAACCAGCAATATAAAAACCTCCTTGATTGTTCAAACGTATACATCCTTTTAAAATAAGATACTAGAAACTAATGACAAATTATCCTGCGATCCAATGAGCTGCTAAATCAAGCTCTAAATTATTGTTTTCTAGTCTTGTAAAATCCAGTATTATTTTTAGGTGTACATACTCCCCAAATAGAGAAAGGTTAACAATTAAGCTAAAACTTACTATACGGTTAAAAGCTCTTAAACTAAATAAGCCTCTTGTGCCTGTAGCTCCAGGAAAGCATAATTCAGGGGCATTGCTAATTTCAGTATGATAATAACCCCACTGAGATGAAATTAATCATGAAGCAGCCTTCGGCCATCCTGTCTGACCGAGGGGACTGAAGCCTGAAAGGAGAACCTATTTGCTGCCAGATATGCAAATTGCAAAAGGTGCACAGTGCAGAAATATGAATAATTTATCAAAATAATCTGTTATTGCTAGAGGTTAAGAATCTAAATAAGCTGGCAGCATTGCTTACAATAGGTAGCATAATTTAGCTAGACTTTTTTTTTCCAGAAAATCTTCTGATAGAGGAATGTATTTTGTACATTGTATTTGCTTTAGAATCTAAATAGCCTTTAACTTAGTATCATAGCATTATAGAGTTTAATTCAGAAAAAAAAAAGATTCTTCAAGGTTTGCTAAAATATTCTCCTGATTTTTTTCTTAATCTTTAAGAGCACAGACTATGTTTTCCATAAAAACTATTCTAAATATTTCTTAATTTGAAAAAAATAATTTTAATGTTTTAATTAAATATAAGTCAAAATCTACCTACAGTTTCTACACATGGAATCACATTTTCCTATATTATTTGAAGAGAAGTAAGCTTAGGGAGAAAAGAAACTGGAAAACATCAGTGAGAATATTTACAATTAGAGTAACGGGCATTTCCCCTCATGGCATCATCTAGCTCTCTGAATGTCTAAGAATGGCAGGTTTCTTAAACATTTAACAATTTAGAATTTAGAGTTGAAGATCAAGGTATAGATTTATTTAAACAATTAAAAGAAGGAAACTTTTTTTTTTTAATAAGAAGAAAAGTATGAATGAGACATGATTTGGCCTTTCACTTTAAAAAATATTTGGCATGTTAAAGGGAAGGCTGATTCCAGTTAGATTGAGAAAAAGCCTTCTGCCACACAGCTAATAAAACAATGGAATGTGATACCATGGGAAGGTGTGAGGTCCCATTCCTGGAGTTGCCAGATAGGTATCTGTTTTCGAGGGGTCCTCAATGTATCTGCTTAAAGCAAAGAGGCAGCCCCAGATGATCACTCCAGGTCCCTTTCTACTTCTGTAACACCTTTCTAAAATCCGTGACTATGAACAAAGATACGCGAATTTGAAAAAAATTACCTATATTATGTTTTGATGGAAAATTTCTTGATTATTTATTTTTATTATTGAGGCTTACCTTCGTAGTCCTCCCTTACCATAAAATAATTACCCCCTTTTCTTTGATCATGTTTTAAAAGCAAGCATTTTAACCACCAAACTGGACGGATTCTCTTAGGAGAAATATGCTTCCTAGAAGAATTAGGACTCAAGTAGAAACTTGACTTTTTATTGAAATAAATGTTATGATTTGGAAAAATTACTGCATTCCCAATATGAGTGATTTATTTCCTTATCTAAGATCGATTTGGGCTCTTTAAGTGAAACAAAACGAAATTTAAAGAGTCAAGAGTTTATTTTAGAAAACAAGTTATTTTATTATGTATATTATATATACATATCAAAAAAACAAAATTTCTGACTGTTCAGCCATATTTTTCAGGTAAAATTTCAGTCTTAAAAATTAAGTGATATGCTGTTGGTAGGTCCCTTAACTCACAGCTTATACATACTATGAGGAGTGATTTCCTCACTAAATGATATCATAGAGCATCATGATCTAATTCAGCCCTTAAAAACCACCAGCCCCTATTGTTCTAACATTAGTAAACAGTGTCTGTGAATATTACCATTCTGTTTTTCACTTTTCTAGACCATAAGAAACACACACATACCCCCTTTTATCTCATTACCCAATTTGGGAATGTTATAAACAAACAGAATTGTTAAGCATAAAAGTAACCGTATAAAAATGTAAAAAAAAAAAAAAAAAATGAGGATAGTGGAAGCAAAAACTGAGAGCAAAGCATGGTTTATTTTCATTCTCTCACACAATTCTTGGCACTAAGAAGGCATCCAGTCAATCTTTTTGCATGGGTACATGAATAATGATTAGGAGAAAATGTGTTTTAAAAAGTCATTGTTATCTGCCTGAAATTCTAAACCAAATAGGTAGCAATTATCCTCATAAAACTGTTCAGACTCACTGAGTCTTTTTTTTTCTCTATAATACTGCACATGCCAAAATCTGAAGATGTTATAATCAGCTTCAAAGAGAATCTACATTTCTTGAAAAAATGGCTAGGTTTATAAAATGCAGATCTATTACACTGGAAAATTAGCATGATTTCCAAAAAGAAGGAATCCTTAACAGAGAGTCCTAAATCAAAGCAATCTAAGGAAGAATTCAGGGTTATATTTTTAAAGAAATGCTTTCAGCTAAACTTTGTCCTCAGGTTTAACAGACAATTTAAGGTTGCACAACTCAATTTTATTAAATGAGAAAATACTTCTCCAAATAATTACTGAGTTCCATCACTCACTCTTGCTTCTGTATTTTTTGCATTCATGCTTACTGGGGGCAGGCACGATACTTAAATGTAAGGACTATTTCCACACACAGTCTGGTTAGGGACACTACAGGAAAAATGCCAAATGAAGGGCATAGTAATCTGAGTTTTGGACTTTGGCAATTTTAAAGGAGGCAGGAAATAGGTAAGGCTTGAAGGAGAGTATAGAGCCACAAAGGGGTGAGGGAAAGAAAGTTACAAAGTGAATGACTGATTAAGTATTCCCGTGGATTATGGATCTATCTGGCTGGGGAGCAAGAGTCTCCTTTGTGTTAACGAGAAGTAAAAATGAAAATTTTACAATTGTTTAAAGTAAATTATGGTCAAAAAAACTAACCTTGAAATCTCAGTGAATGAGATGTACTTTTTTCTTAGAACATTAAGAGCCATTACACTTTTGAGCAAGGGAATTACACAGCAATGTTTCAAAGAGATAAACTTTCCGTGACTGTCAGCAGAAAGGGCTTATTCTGGGAGCATAGAAACCAGGTAAATTGTCACTGAAATACTCTAGTTGTAAAATGATAATGTGTAAAACTAGGCAGGTGTTCATGGAATGGAAAGTGGAAAGAAAATAATTAGTTAGACATTTAACAGCTTTCTTTTTCCTCCTCTGTAGATGTGTTTGACATGTACAGAGGAGGAAAAAGAAGGCTGTTTATTCGAATATGACAGGTTTGGGACCTGATAAACAGAATTTGTTTTAACGTAATTTATTTGAAGTTTATAACAGAAATACATATTGCATTTGAGACAATGGTGTAACTTCAAGTGAAAATATTAAGTAGACATTGGGAAAAAAATATGGCCTTTGAAGACATATGGAGATTCTCACATCATCCACATAGAGGTTAAGTTAACATTATGAGAGGAAGAAGGAACAGTTTTTCTAAGGGACAAACAGAAGTTGGCTTTCTCAAGTTGGCTTGAGAAAAATATTGGTTGAAAATGTATAAGAAAATTTCAGATGTTAATTTCAGCAAGGTCAAGGAAAGAGGATGTTTAAAAAATGAAGAAATAAACCTCAGGATTAAACACAAAGAGAGTTTGTTTTTATATCTAGAGTCCCTGGCAACATTTTTGAACAGGATTTTGGAATTGGGATGCAAATAGTAGGAAGCCTATTGTTCTGTGCTGGTCTCAGCCTATCAATAACCTATGTTGTATCTGGACAGGGCCTTGTATTCTTATTATGATTGCAAGACACCCTCAGCAATAAAAAAAAAAGAGGTTACTTACAGGTCCTGGAAATTACATGGCACACCTGGAGGCCACAAAGCAAGTTCTTGAGGGGAGACGGAGAGAAAGAGAGAGCTAGCAGGCCTGGAGTTCTGCCTTTGCTGGGGTCAAGGGTTGGGCCTAGGGTTTTGCAGACTCACTACTGGTGAATGAAAAACGTAAGAGTGGGAGTTGAAAGCCTGGGAAGAGAAAAAGCAAGCGGCCCAAGCGGTCGGTTATCAAAATAAACCAAGATCTCTCTAAAAAAAAAGCCTGGACTATGGAAGGTGGGGGGCTGGGGCAAGATGCCTATCTGAGACAGCCATCTAGGAAGTGGTCTAGGTGCCTATCTGAGACAGCCATCTGGGAAGTGGTCAAGGTGCCTATCCGAGACAGCCATCTAGGAAGTGGTCAAGGTGCCTATCTGAGACAGCCATCTAGGAAGTGGTTTGAAGTGGATGACTCTGAAACCAAAGCTTAAGTCAGGCACTGGCATTTAAAAAAAAAAAAAGCCAATTGTCAGGATTTACACTACATCTGCCTTTAGGGGCTTAAGGTGGGCAGTGACTAAATCGAAGTGGAGGGTGTAAGTCATTTATTTGACAAGTGTTGTAAAAGGCACTAGAAAAAATGTGGCTTGAAGGTAGCGGGAGAATAAAGCAAACGCTGTTTTCAAAATAGGAAACTCCATTTTATTTGAAGAGAGCAGAAAAATACCTGATAGAGAGAAAAATATTAAAAAGTCTGGGAAGTGTGAAAGCTATTAAGGTAGAAAGATCCCAAGATGTGAGAGAGGGAATAGTAAAAAGCACTGGTGGAGAGAAAGGCATCTCTTCCTCTGGAAATCAAAATTACCCTATTGAAATGCCAACAACGCCCAACTATTTCCTGTAAGGGTAATATTGTGATCAATGACGAGTACAAGGAAGATGTCCAAATTCAAAATACATTCAATTTAGCTGAAAATGGAATTTTATTAAATAAAGGAAAAATATGAGAGAGAAAAGGATAAAGAGAAAAAACTACTGGAGAGAAGAATTGAAAAAAATGTAAATACAAGCAGTAAATTGTGATAAAAAACAATGACAGTTGAGGGAAAATATATTAGAAATGAAATTTATTATTGAAATGACTCAGGTTTTCTAATGCATAAAATTGTGCTATTAAATATTATATGTAGGTATTCTGATATATCAAGATTACAGGGCAACCTTTTTTTTCTCTAAAACTAAAGAGGACCATTTGGCAAATAGTTAACAGATCTAATAAAGCCAGAAAGCAATATTTGATTATTTTCTTCTATCTGATATCAAGATTTCAACCTTCCTGGGCGTTTACTAACATTCATGAAGAACAAAATACTTGGATGAAGTGATCTAATTTTTGAAGCTATGTACTATAATAGTTGCCACATGTTTGAGGTTTTTTCCCCTAATCTAATATGTAAAGTATGCAATTATTTGTTTAAACATGAAGGTGATATTATTTGCTGTTTGTTACCTCTGGGATGTATGGGAAAATATGCACTACATATTTGAGATGAAATGTCACTGAATGAGTCATAGATAACAGTCCCTATTTATTCCTAATTTTAGGGATTGTGGACTTATTGTAATGTGTGATGATCTGTTTTTTAGCACAAATTTGTGTCACAGCTCCAAGAGTTCAAATGCTTTAACTGTCAGTTCGCACATAATCGATCTAGAGAAATAAATGAGCTTCACAATGTTGTCCTCCCAAGAAGGATATTTCACCACGTCGTGCTCTCCTTTCCATCAATGTTAAAGGGAATTATGTACACCTCTCAGGAACAGTAGTCCCCAATGTCAAGCATGCAGACTTAAACTTAAATTGATATTTAGCAGGAAGCCTAGAGGTTCTCTTAACAGCAAAATGACAAGCTGAGGTTACTAAGGACTGACATTGCTCTGAAGCCCACACTTTCACATATTGCAGCAAATGTACTGCTTTCCCTGGGACCATATAATGAAGCATAATAGGTTACTTTAGCAGCCGGTCTCTACCTTTGAATATTCAAAATCCACGCTCATATGCACAAATAAGGGAGTTAATATTTCAATTACTGGAGCCATGTGCACAGAAGTATTTGAGAGCAAATGAGTGAGTGCTAGTACATGAAAACACCTTCCCACATACTTTGGTAAAAGGCAAGGTATTAATCTTCTTCTAACAAATGACTGAACTGAAATCCACTCTTAGAACTATAAGGTTTCCAAGTAGCCCATCCCCAGCATCTCACAGATGGACTGGATTCCACATGACCCATGTGAAGGCAGTGAAAATTTTACAAATATGAACTACTGTACATATCTGAGTTCAGAAACCAAAGAACAGTTTGAAAAATCTATGTTAAGAATGAAATCACAATTGACTATGGAGCGTGAAATATTTTTGAGAGGGCTTCCCTGGTGGCGCAGTGGTTGAGAGTCCGCCTGCCGATGCAGGGGA
>NW_020174698.1:12261611-12351280 GCF_003031525.2 Neophocaena asiaeorientalis asiaeorientalis | reverse complement strand
TTTTTTTTTTTGAGAACTTTAACATTGACAAGAAATCTCAAAAGCAGACAGAATGAGTTCCGGTACTATACGATAAGGCTGGAGGGAGGAGGCCAAAAGTAAGGATGCAATAGAAGTTACCATGTTAAATCCTCAGACCAGAGACTAGTAAATAATCAAATATCTCTCAAACAAGCTCACATGATGATGGGAAATTTTAAAAGTCAATTTAGTTTCAAAAACACACTGATATCATGGCAAACTACTGCAAAACGCTATCACAGGAAGGCTGATCATTCCACCAATGGTCCCATACTAATTGCAATCTAACCCAAGTATTCAAGCACTAGAACCAGAGAACACTCATTAGATGACTAATACCAAGAAGGATGTTCTATCTCTTGAACAGTAAGCAGAAACTTAGTGGTGGTGCCTCAGTAATTTGTGCTGAAATGTTTAAAATACTGATTTATCTTGTGACCATACTTGACTTTTTACATCAGTCCTTGGAATATATATGTCTACTCAAATTTCTAAAAATTTTATTGATTCCTCATCCTTCATTTATTGAATTTTCTAGAAAATTAGATAACTTCAAATGTACAGATTAAAATTTTAATCAGAAATTTTTTAAAACCAAGCAAAAAGCCAAAATCGAATAATGGAAGACCAAAAAAAATCAAAACCTATGAATATTCTGCATAAATATTCAACAAAACTGTATTTCACAGACATCAAGATTGTATAACACATTAAGTTCTAGAAAGTCCTCACCAACATACTGAAAATCTTACTCTGAACTATTCTGTATTTGAATGAAATTTTTAATTTGTATGCATCCTTAGAATTTCCAAAGTCCTTTGCATAAATTATTTCACTAGATCTATGTCATAACCCTATCAGACAGGCAGGCAGGCCTAGGCTAAGTCATAAATATTCGGATTCCTAGTCCAGCATGTTTCCAACATAGAAAGCCTTTTCAACTCTTTTCAAAATAATGTCATTTTTTTCTTGATAGCCATATGTAAACGCAAGCAAATCTTTTTATACAAACGGTTCTGAGTTTTAAAAAAATAACAATCATGGCAGTACTAACAGCTAATTTATATAGAGTAATGTATAGAAAATCCTATATTATTTAACTTAAACAAGAAAGAAATGCATTATTTCATATAACAAGAAGACCAGAAAAGAAGGATTCCAAGGCTGCCCTTTAATTACTTATCTCGGGCACAGAAATAGTGTTAATATTGCAGTATCATGGTAAATTAGTGTATTGTATTATAAGAATATTAATTATAAACAAAAACAATGATATCGATAGAGAATATATTTACCCCAAAATTCTTTAAATATTTAAAATATCAACCCTTATAAAATATTCAAGTAATAGTAACAAGTATATTAACCAAAAATAGAAGAATAAAATCTAGTTCTACTCTTTTTTTTTTTAGTTAACTTTGGATTTATAATTTATTTACTTTTATTGAGTCTGGTTGCCTTTATGTGAATTTAATCTTTGACTTGTTCTCAGAATTTTTCTTTTTAAACATTTGAAGTCTTTAATGTATTTTAGTAATTTTGGAATCAGATCATTTAAAGACAATTTTTTAAAAATCTAGATTTTGTTATATGTTAGAAGATTGTCAAAATAGTGAAACAAATTAATTTGGTCTAAGAAAAATCATTCCATGTGATTTACATTCAGTGTTATAAATTACTGTCTCAGTTAAAAGGAACTTGCTGGGCTCAAAAACAGGAATAGAATCTTTCAGAGTCTCTCCTGAGAGCTAACACTTTAGGAATAACTGAAAACAGAGAATGAGTTTCTCTTGTGTATTGATAAGGACAATGGTACCTATGAATTCAACAAATGGCAAATAAAGAAATGCATGCAGAACACAGCATGCTACACACACAAATGTTCATAAGTTATCCTACAATTGGGGCATATAGTTGATTTTAAATTAAGATTTTTTTTAAAACAGGTTAGATATGAAACAGATCTAAAGGTAGTAATACATATATATGATGTTCAAAGAATTTAAACTGTGGCATTCCCAATCCCATTCGAGCAGGCCTTGGCATTCTTTTCTAAAAATTAAATTACATGATGGTTTCAGGTGGTAGTTAACCCCTATGTCCCTGATTATTCCTAAAGTTAAAATGTTTATATTCCTTTACACAAAAAAGATAAAATGAAAAAGGCACAGTCCTAAAAATAACATGCATTTGTTTCAATTACATGAAAATTTTATACGAAGCATTTTAGTGTTAGAATTATTAAATTAACTTGTCAATGGTATAACTTATCTTTGGTGTGCAAATCAGTTTTGGACATCTGACACTACGACAGAAGGCACCAAACTCAGGTAATACTTGAGCCAGTCAAGTTAGATTGTATCCCTCATCCCTGCTCCCTCCCCTTTGCTCTTACCCTGGAGGTTATGGCAATCAGCTGCCTGGGAACAGAGCGAGGAGAAGGGACAGGAAGCCCAGGACACCCCACCCACTTACTGGCTTCCAAGCTCAGGGCAAGCTCAAGCTGAGCAATGGGAAACTTTTTAACTGGGATGGGTGTTGGGAGCTTTGATATTACATTGGATTTGGAAGTTTTAAATGCTTGGGGGAAAAGATCATTGTTTTATTATCTGAGCATGACCAGGAAAAATATAGGGTCTTTTTCGGATTTCATCCAAGGGGTAGAGAAAAGCAGGTCTAAAGAGAGGTTTGCAGTGGTAGTCACTGAAAGAACAAAGTTGCTTTCTGCTTATACCCAACTGAATACAGCACGTTTTAGTAACTCTGGACATGAAATTAGCACTGGGGCTCTCCCCATGCCTTTATTTGTGCTTGTCTGCTTCTCTCTTTATCTTCACATCCAACTGCGTACTCTTTTTCATCCAACCTCAAATACCATCATTTTCTGGAAACTTCCCTGATCCTCCAAGTGCAAGCCCTCTCTCTGTCCTTTGAGCCAGCACGGCACCTCACCAGGACTTTTCTTAAGGCATCTATACCTTCTATGTGTGCTTTCATTGTTCACATACATTTCTGTCTCTCTCCCTAATCTACACATGCCATGAGGACAGACTTTCAAAATGCATCATTTTTCTTCCCTCATGCCATCCCCTCTCTGTGGATATGCATAATATACCCCCCACAATCTAAATGATGGACTAAAATAGTAAATCTGTTGAATAAAACCATGTTATTTTAAAGGATGAAAGAACATGGGAGAAGCATGGTAAAGTATTAATTATTTGGTAAAAATGAATTGTAAGAAGGGTAAAAGTAAGACTGCTACCTTTTGTGATTACTTCATTCAAAACTGCTGTAAATCTTGAAAACTACAGCAATACAAGTACACTTTTGTACAAAGAAATTATTTTTTCCACAAAGACTTCACCATCAGAAATCAATAAGAAAGTGGCAATACTGTATCACATAGGGGTTAATAACATAAGCCCTAGAGGCACACAGCCTAATTACAAATCCGATCCCCACCAATTTTTAGTTGTGTGACATTGGGAAATAATTCAATAGCTCTCTTGCTTGGCTTCCTCATCTTTAAAATGTATTAAAAATGGTACCTGGCTTCACATTAGGACAGGAGCTAATACTTTGAGAATGCTTAGAAGACGGCAGATAGTAAGTATGTAATTCCCATGTGCTCTGTGCTGTTCATCTGGTTCATCACAACACTGCATGCACAATACTCAATCATCAAAGTTTCTGAATTTAATTGAAGCATCTCAGTATGCATAGTACTAATTAAGCACACGAATAAGAAGTCATATTTTATATCATCTAATATCAAGTGGGAAACTCTCGTATCTATTTCTTAGAGGGGTAACTTAATGAGTTATTTTGCAACCCACGTATATAAATTAACTTCCATACTTACCATCTCAGAAATAGCCATCCACAATCCTTGTCTGAATTTACATGGCAGAACACATTTTTAAGAGTAACATTCTCTGATGAGTAATTTTACAACTAATTTACAAGTGGGATCCATAGAATACTAGCTCTGACAGATGCTCTTATCCACAAAAAGAGTTCAGGGTCAAGAACTCTGAAAAGCATGCAGACAAGATGTTACCTTTCTAAGATTTTAAAATGACAACATATTCCACGCTGAAATTCTACAGTAGAGAAACCAATTTAAGCTCATTGTTTCCTAAACATATTTGATGATAGAACTCTTCTCTAATATAACATTCCTCTGTATCCCAGAGGAATACACACTGGGCAATGTTACTCTTAGAAATAAAAAGAATAAATATTTTTTCTTCTCTCTAACACTAATGATGCTATTAATACTGTAGAGTCACTTAGTTATGTATGTAAGAGATGCTTAAGGAATACCCATAGCTCCTTGTACGTGTGTAGAATATTTACAGTTTACAAAGCTCTTTAATAAATATTCCTCAATTGAGCCAACAAGAAGGATAGTAGTCAGCAATTCAGCTTTCATAGACCCTCAAAAGTAATGCGAATTGGTAAAAAGAACATAAATATTGTATTCAGAAAGGTCAAGCTTTGAATCCCAGCTTTGCCAATTAGTATTTTATACCCTTGGGCATGCTTAGGTTTTCAAAGGCTCAAATGCTGTGAGGATTAAATGAGGTGGCATATGTAAAGTACTGAGCACAATACTTTGAACATAACGGATACTTGCAAATGTATGCTTTCTTCCTAGTCACTTTTGAATACCAGCTGAGAAACAAAATCTCCTAGTTATGGATAGCATTTATCAATTCTCCTTAATTTTGAACAGAGGCATGATATTCATTTTACATTGTACCCAGCTCTGTCAGTTAAAATAGAGAAATCTACTTAAAAAAACAGGACTCTGATCTGGTGAGATACAATTAAATACCCAGTGCTGTGCACTATGTTCCATTGTAAGAGATGGATACTTAGTGGGAACTCTTGGAACAAAATACCTACCTATCTAGAGGGGCAGGAAGGGATGATATTTTACGGAAATAATAACTGGATACTTTAATATGAATAAAAGTTATTCAAAACATAAGCGACAGAGAGGTGAAGATAAGGTTTTCAACAAAGAGAGAAGCCTCTGAAAGAACAGAAAGTGTAACAGAGAATGGAATGCCTTTAAATGACTGGAGAGAATTTTGTGTGGCGAAGCAGTTATCAAGAGATGAAACTAGACACAGAGCAGGAGAGGCACTGACACCCTTAAATCTGAACTTTATCCTAAGGACAAAGTAAAGCTTCAGCAGGTTTAAAGTGGAGAGTAAAATAACCAGATGTGTAGGCTATGAATCCACGCACTGCAAAATATGTGGTGCAAATTACAGGCTATGCAGAACCAGTCAAGAAGGATAAAACAGTGTTCCAGACTAAAGGTAATGGCAGCCTGACTAGGACAGAGGCTGCCGAGGCCTAAAACAGTGGGAAGGTGTGAGAGACAGTGGATGAGCAAGCGTATTAACACAGAACACTGTATATCCCCTCTTCTGCCACAAGCTCCTAGCATCGGGGCAATAAAATATTGCCCAATGTACTTGCAAAATTTACCAAATAATATTAGAGTAAAAACTGAAAGAATGATCAAAGAAAAAAAATAAGCCAAAATATATTATTAAGCATGACTACGGCACTTACTGTATTTTTCATTTATTGTAGTTTCTCATTCATTGAAACCAAAAGTGTTTTCAGTGCATATTTACTGTGTACCCACAATGTACAGCTAGCGAATTTATAGCAGAAGCAACAACAACAAACAAATACAGGTCAATGGAAAGATATGCTTGTATTAATTAAAAATGCACAACTTTGCTACAATGATAGTGGATTACATCATTGTCTCTATACATCTGAGGGTCATAAATATGACTGAAAAGGCTTTGGGGTGGAATAGGATGTGTAATTATGGGGAATAGATGAAATAAAGAAATGAAAAGCTTAATATTTCTGAAGATCACATCCTCTATTTCTTTCCCTTAATGTTTCTAAATAATTCTAAATTTTGCTTAAAATATATATAATAACATGATATCTACTGAATGCAAACATATTTCAGCACTGGGCTAGGCATTTTGACAAAGATTACACTCACCACTAATGTAATAGAGGGCCAGATTTGATATTTACAACCAGAAGAGTGCCTGGCACATTATCAGTATTCAATAAATAACTGCTGAATTTATGAATAACTGCTTTATAAGGACGGTTGATCCTGGGGCCCTTTAAGCAAAGTGATGAGTTTGGATGCTAAAAGGAGAGTCTAGGAGACTGGAAAGACCTAAACTGCTTTTAATGACAATGAGACTTTTAGAATTCCTGGGGGAAATCCAAAAGTAAGGAGGTGAGGACAAGTGAGGAAAAAAAGTCGGAAAGGAGTCAGAGAGATGACCTGGGGCTAGTGACTACCTGGGAAAGGACAACAGACAATATACAGAGAGCATTAAATAGCAAAGATAGCCAATATTCAATCTGTATTTGTTACCATTGACTATACACACACACACACACACACACACACACACACACACACACACACACACACACACACACATATATATGCTCTACCATCCATAAACTCCTTTTTTTAAAATTCAACTCTTTACATAAATAGTTTGTGTGAATGGATTTTGTGCAAATTAAAGACAAGTGATGGTGAGAATAAAGGACAGAATCAAGAGGATTAACAAGCCAACCTACTGACTGAACCAATTAAGTAAGAGCAGGGCTCACAGCCAGAGGTGATCTTGAGCATACAAAGCTCTGGGATTTTGAAGCAAAGGTGGGAGGGCTTTGGACTTTCACAGGGCATAAGTACATTGGAGCCAGTTCGTACAAGCTTGTGAGAGCCACTAGTCAAATTTTTAGAAATTTCTCCAGCTGGGTGATTTCATGTTGGTAGCTTCAAAATGGTCATGGTGGGATTGTTTACACCATGGAAATGAACAAATGCTAATTCAGTGCTATACTTTTTTCCCCAAAAGTGAGATTACCAGCACTCCATGGATACTTACCCAGCTCTTAGGAAGCATAGGAATCCTAACTGACCCTTGTGTTAAGTAAAACTACAATTTATTTTCTGTGTCTGGGTTCTCAGATAAATAAAGGAGTGGGGAGCGGGTAAAGGAAGGATCTAGTAAACTAAAAGAGTAAGCTGTGCTGGCCAACAGGGCACCATTAGCCACATTTGGCTATTCAAATATAAAACTAAATAAAATTTAAAATTAAGCTTCTCAGTAGCACCAGTCATACTTCAAGAGTTAGAAAACGCATGTGGCTAGTAGTACCATTTTCAACAATGTGGATATGGAACATTTCTATCAATACAGAATGTTTAGCTGAACAGTGCTCATAGACTATCTAATTTGAGAAACGTCACATTTTTCTTTCTAGGTTTCAAAACCCCCCAGTCATTGTGGTAAGCCTTCCTGGTGAGGTTGTAAACATCCTTCTTGGTCTCCTAATATTTGAGCAAAATATCTGATCATTATTGATTACATCTCTTTACTAACAGATCATGTGCTGTTTTTAAAAGGCTTCAGCCAGAAACTAACAAAACTCTAACATAAACCTTTTAATAACTTCCATGAATGGAAATTTTGTGGTAAAAATTTTAGGAGTTTAAGTAAAATAATACCATTTAAAAAAAAATTAAATTATAACGATAAATCAAAAAAATTTTAAAGTTTATATAATGTGAAAAACCATAAGAAGAAATAAAGGGCTTCCCTGGTGGCTCAGCGATTAAGAATCCGCCTGCCAATGCAGGGGACACAGGTTCGAGCACTGGTCCGGGCAGATCCCACGTGCCGTGGAGCAACTAAGCCCTTGCGCCACAACTACCGAGCCTGCGCTCTAGAGCCCATGAGCCACAACTACTGAAGCCCGCGTGCCACAACTACTGAAGCCCACGCAACTACTGAAGCCCACGCACCTAGAGCCCGTGCTCCACAACAAGAGAAGCCACCGCAGTGAGAAGCCTGCACACCGCAAGGAAGAGTAGCCGCCGCTCGCCGCAACTAGAGAAAGCCCGCACGCAGCAACGAGGAGCCAGCGCAGCCAAAAACAAATTAAAAAAAAATAAGAAATAAAGAAAAAATAATAATTGTGATATTAGTAACTAGCTAATTTAAAATTTGACTGCTTCCAGTAGGCTAGAATGCAAAAAATGTCTAAAATGTTTAATAATTCTCTGAGTTAAAACATATCATCGTGTATGTTTATTTGATGGGGGATGGGGTTGGGGGATAAAAAAAATCACATTACATAGAAAGTAACACAGAAAAAAAGAGTAAAAGAGTTAAGAAATCAAGAGATAATAAATAGTATTTCATGGAGGAATGTGTTTTAAAAAATAAAAATCTTTACAAAGTTTGTAACCTATGCAATGAGACTCTGAAAACATCATTTTAAGGGTTTTATCACATAGTGTTCAACAAATTCTCAGTGCTAAGGGCGCTGGTGGAAGTGATGGCAATAACATAAGCACCCCAGGCTGCTAAATCAGGGGTCTTGGAGCAAGAGCTGAGGGAGGGGACAGTGTGCTGAGTTGAAGCTTGGACACACCATCCTGCATTTGTTCCTAAAGGGATTATCAGAAGTGCTTCAAGTGCAGAGACCTGTATATACCTGTACTTTCTGACATCAAACCATCAAACTATGGGCACCACTTTAATTGAGACTATATCTGAAATAATAATTTGGTTGACGTACCAGACAATACTGATTACAAAAAAAAGAGAAAGAGAGAGAATTTTCTTTTAAGAGTACAATGCTGTGACTTGAGATTACTTAGGAGTAACTAAAGCACTGAGAAAGAAGCATCAATTCTTTCTGATACGATTGAATTGATGACTTCACAGACTTGAAAAAAGTAAATTCTGCAAGAATAACTAGGGCACGGTACGGAAAGCACTTAACAACAGACAGAGTAGTGTTTGATATAGCCGGCTGGCAAGTGAATATAGGTCCCAGCAAGCATTCTTCCACATAAAATTGTTATAAATGTTATTGACTTTGAAGATGTCCTGGCCTATTGTGATAGCAAATGTATCATAAACCATTGATGAGTCACGAATGAGCCTCCTACAAATAAAGAAATACGTAATAGTGCCACAATTCGATCTTTTTTATCAAGGATAACTAAATCCAGAAACTCCCAAGTAATGGTGCAGGTCTCTACACATCCCTAGAGATCTCTGCCAGTTAAGAGTTGTTTATTATTGAGTTGGTAAGTAGAAGTCCAAAGGATTACTAGCTGTCCCTTGTATTCAGTCCATTCTCTCCCTTTTAATCACATATCACAAGGCACCTTTTCAAAAGATTTGCTACACATTCACCAAGTGTACATAATCTCTCTAATCTTCCAGTTCACTATCAGATAAAGAATTAAGGTTAATTTTACATGCCTTATTTGATTTTGGTGAACCCATGCTGGGTCTTTGTGATTAGCACTTCCCCTAGGTCACAATAAATAATCCTTTCCTAATACTTTCTGAAATATTGATCAAGGTTAACATTAAGGTTACAAGATCCTTTTTATTCAGAGTTTTAAAAAATTCTAGACCACTGAAGCATGATTAAAATGCAGAATAAGTACTATATAAGAAACCACTGTACAGGATCTGCAGGAGTACTTGGAAAATATGTGAGTTAAAGTATAAAAATTTTCACATTGCTCTGATAGTCTGAAGTTCACTGTTTAAAAGGGCACTTCCATGGACATATGTTGAATATTAGCAAGTAGTTGATGCTTTCCTGAGATTATTAATAGATAGTAAATGTATATGCAAATATCAGCTTTTCTTAAGTCTCAGAAAAATGAATCCTTGAGCACATATGCTGCAGAGATGAGTTTTGGCTGAATAGGAAATAAGAAAGTATACATGTGAGTTACATTTTAATACACATGTACATATTAGGGAAAAAGTCAACATAAATAAATTGAGTAATCTGCATAATAGTTGTACCAAAATTCCTCTCTTTAAGGATCCTTCTCCCAATTAGTAATGCAAGAATCTTTTGATCATTGCTGAAAAACCAGTACCTCAGGATAGCATTAATACTGATACCCTTCTCCTAGGCAAAAATGTAATGACAATAATATAATTTTGCACACATTCCAGGTTTGCATACATCTACGTACAAGAAACCTTAATTTATATCAAGTTCCTTTTTTAATAGTTACACGACTAAGAAGTAAAACTAGAGAGTTTTAATATCTATGGAGTTCTTTTTCATTCAGCAAATATGTATTGAGCATCTACCCTGTGCCAGATGCCACTCTAGGCTCTGGAAACATAGTGATTAAACCCCCAGAAGCTTGCCATCATGGAGTTTTCAATTCTTCTTAGTAAAGCCCATGTTTGTTGGACATGCCAGAACAGTGCTTACTACAAAGAAGGTATTCAATCAAATACGTATTGAATGATCCAACTAAACCATCTTTAGGAGCTACTTACTTTTTTCATACGTAACTTTTCCATGAAACATAATCTGACCTTCAGAATGTCAAGCAGAATAAATAAGACTCATAATAATGATAAATATAGGAACTATGTATTGACTGCTTATAATATACCAGATACTGCACTAGGCATCTGACCTACATTTTCTCATTTAATTTTCACAAAAACCTCATGAAGTGAGAACTGTTAGTGTCTTTCCAGATGAGGAAACTAAGTTTTATCCATAAGGTCATATGGATGACCTTTATCCAGGCAGCCTGAGTCCACAGCCCTTGAGATAAACTTCTATGTAACATTAAAACATAGTTATTTCTTTCCTATAAATTTAGTTATATTTATTTACATTTATTAGGTGAACACTATGTTAAAAAGTCCGTGTGCTAGCCAAATAATCACACTCCAACAATAACTACTACAATAAATAGAACACGATATAGTCTCTCACTGGATTCAAAGGGATTATAGTCATATACTTAGGAAAGGCAGATGGTATGTCACTGATGAATATACATTAGATTCATTTCAACTGAATAAGAATTTGTCTAATACCCACTATGTGAATGGAATTACATATATAGACAAAAATAACTATCAGTTGGACTCAACTAAAAGATTGCAGGTAGCACAGAATAGCATCAGCCACTATTTTAGCAGAGTTTCTAAATTCGTTCTAGTTTTATATGAACTCAGTAGATACATTTACCTAGGGTGATGAGTATTACTGAAAGCTTCCTTACCCTTAGTCCTGAATGCTTTCATTTTTGCAAATACTCTAAGATAGAGACTGATGTTCACAAGTGTGGCCATCAGATGGCACTAGCCTTTTCCTTTTCTGAAGAGAAGAATTTTGTATGCAAAATTCAGGGGCTACAGTGTCACTAGAGGCAAGGGGACAGAGCAAGAGGCAAATTAAACGACTTTTCTAGCCAACAGAGGACATGACTAGTATGTTTATCATTCCTTCTAATCTTTTTTTTCACTTTTGTAATTGCTTAAACTGATCTGTACTTTTTGAAAGCTCCCCACTGGACTTGGGATTAAAAACCTTTACAATCCAGGGCTTCCCTGGTGGTGCAGTGGTTGGGAGTCTGTCTGCCGATGCAGGGGACGCGGGTTGTGCCCCGGTCCGGGAGGATCCCACATGCCGCGGAGCGGCTGGGCCCGTGAGCCATGGCTGCTGAGCCTGCAGGTCCGGAGCCTGTGCTCCACAACGGGAGAGGCCACAACAGTGAGAGGCCCGCGTACCACAAAAAAACAAACAAACAAACAAAAAAAACTTTACAATCCAGATCTCCACAGCTTGGTGATTTTACCTCTTATCACTCCCTCCTTGCTCATGCCATTCCAGCCACACTGCATCTTTTACAGTCCCTTGATCTCTAGGACATTTTCAGCTACTCTTTCTTTCACATGGAACTTTTTCCACTGCCTTGTGCTCAGCTCACTCTTTCACTACATTCAAATCTCTGCTCTGATAGCAGCTCCCTAGAGAGGGCTTCCAAACCACCCTGTGGAAATAGCACCTTCCTCTCTATTCCCTTACCCTCATAATTCTTCCTAGCACTTATCACTCAAAGATGTTATAACACGTACCACTTATTGTCTGTTTCCTTCACTAGACTGGGAAGTTCTATAAGGGCAACAGCTTGGTCTTTTCACTGTTACTGCCTAGCATCTAGAAGATTGACTATCATGGTAAGACTCAATAAGTGAACACATAAACGAATGAATGAATGAGTGAACGAACATCTAGAAAGAATTACAGAAATCATTTGTCAAGAGTGCAGATCTGCCTTGCACCAATGCCATCAACAGGTTTACTTTTACTTTTATACCTGTTTCATTTTGAGCTCTTAAAATTTGAAAATTTCTAAATTAACCTGAGGTAAGCAGGTTAAGCATACATTTCAGATGCAAGTATTGTTGGCCTAAACTCCTATATATGAAATTGTGGTTTTATTTTTACACATTTTTACAGATATTAATTTTTTGACCCCATCACCAGCATCACCGAATCCAATTTGATTTTACTTTCAGCTGAGTCAGGAATGGCTGTCTTTAGGGATGAATAGTCTTTATATTCTAATGCATGAAGGCTAGGAGGAGCAGTGTATATAAATAACATTGCATGAGGAGTTATTTTTGTGATTGTTTTGAAGATTGGAAATATGGTCATAGGGGTTCTTTTAATGTCTGTATAAAGCAGAACCAAAAGGGCAACCAATGGGAAGAGAGAAGATTTTTTCCCTCATTCCCCCATGTATCTTTGCCCTTTTGTACTGTAAATTGCATAGGCTGGCATTTAAATGTGCAATGTCAAAGGCAAAGCGCTTGCCTTCAACCTATGCTAAAGGACAGCTGACAAGGGGCAGAAATAAAAATCCTGCCAAGAGCTTTCAATGCTGAACTTGCCTATCGCACATACCACCTCTCCAGTTTCTCATATTACAGTATTTACCTTCTGGACAAAAGTCGCCAGAGGAGCGAATTTTCTTCCAACAGAGCAACAGCTATATTCCACCTCTGAGACCAATAACCCCTCCTAGCCACCTCTGTTAAACAAAGACACCAAGGATGATGATCTGAACCATTTCGGCCCTTAAATCACGTTTGTAACAACAGCTATTTTTGTCCAAGGCTATTTCTACATTCTGCTTATTTGGCTCTCACAAGTAAAATTACTCATCCAGGACTGGGTAGGTGTAATGCACAAATACAAGTGGAGTTCAGACACTAATAAGGACATGCTGTAATAATTTCGACCAGAGGCAACTTGTCATAATGGGTAGGGTAATTGTGGCAGTTATTTTCCTGGTCTAGGAATACAAGCCAGCTGGCAAGGAAGGGTGGATGTTCACACTATTGTCTTCCAGCAGCTCAGTAGGAAAGGGACTAAAAAAATCAGTTGTGCTCACATCATCAAATATGTCTTCAGCTATTGTTCCACATATTGTGTGTGTTGTTTGTCTGTGGGTAGTCAAACCAAGCAGCTGACAGACAAGTTATTTAATCAAGAAGTTGCTAAATCCAATCATAAAGTTTAAAAAAATGTTTAGCTTTAGAAAGAGAAATTAAGGATTATCAACCCAAGTTTTCAAATTTTTCTTTTTCCAGCTTCAAGGTAAGTGATGATGATGACATTCTTCCACCACCAACACTGACACTCTAAAAGCAGTGATGATCAAAGAGAAACCTCTTCATGCATGCCCAACTTCCACAGAGGTGCCTACTGAAATCTCGTGTCATTTGACAGAGTGTCCTCTCCCAAGATACTCCTTTCCCCAGGCTGACCCCCAATCTCAACCAAGAGCCATGGATGCTATTCCAACTCCTTGGTTTAAAAAGAAAAAGCAGAAGCCTGGAATGATGAGGGACTTGTTCAAGGTCATGCAGCCAGTGGCAGGAGTAGACCTCACATTTACTCTTCCAACTGCCAGGAGAGTATTGTTTCATTGCTCACGGCTACTTCCTTCATGGGCCTTAATGAGTGCTTTCTTTATTTGGTGTTATGGACTGATGCTTATGCCTCCCCCCACCAAATTCATATGTTGAAGCTCTAACCCCCAAAATGTTGATATTTGGAAATGGGGCTTTTGGGAGGTAATCGGGGTTAGATGAGGCCATGAGGTTAGGACCCTGATCTGAAGGGGTTAGTGCTCTTATGAGAAGAGACACCAGAGAGCATTCTCTCTCCATGTATATGCACCAAGGAAAGGCCATGTTGAGCACACAGTGAGATGGTGGCTGCCTGCAAGCCAGGAGAAGACTCAGAATGAAATCTACATTGCTGCTGGCACCTTGATCTTACCTCATCACCTCCAGAACTGTGAGAAATAAATTTATATTGTTAAAGCCATCCAGTCTATGGTATTTTGTTACAGTAGCCCAAGCAGACTAATAGATATGTTAGCACAGAATCACCCTAGAATCACCTATGGGCCCCATACCAAGCCAGATGAATCATAATTTCTCAGGGGGTGATAGAGTCTGGGGCTCAACATATCTAAATCTCTGGGAAAGTATGATTTAAAAACCTGCCTAGATGGGGATGCAATTGTCTATACTGAATATTTTTGAGAATGAAAGGGAGTGTGATTAATAACTATACCATTACAACAGATGCAAACTGATATATATGTCACCTTGCTCTTGAGTGATCCTGAAGCACCCCCTTGCTCCCAGTTGCTGACGATCACTGAAGCTTTGACCCTGGTTTTGAAATCAGAACAGAGTTCAAGTTCTGATCCCTTCTTGTATAAGCAGTAGGATCTTTTACTCTTGAAATAAAAAAAGAATATGTGATTCTCTTTGCTCATCTGTGAAACGTGGGTGGTAATTTTCGTCCGTTTGTCTTTAGTACCTGAGTGGTTAAAACATTATAATAGAAATGAATGTTGATGTGAATGGGCCAATCTCATATAAAGGGGAATCCTGAAGTTTTAAGGCAATAATGCAAGCAATAATAATGTGTGGATATCAATGTTAATTTCTCTTCTCTTATGGCTTTAATATATAAAATTACAACTATCTCAAGCAACCTAATTTCTATTGTGCTGCTTTTGGACAGAAATCATTTTTAAAGTCAGTTTTTATAGTTGTAAGAAAACAAATGGTTTCCATAAAGTTTAGAAGTGACTCTCCTTCTGTCATGTAATGATGGCAAAGGGTAGCAGCTCAGATACAAGTATCCTTTCAAGTCTTCTTTCCGGTTCTACTGTTTTTCTAGAGGAGATGCCATGACTTTTCTAACAGCAAAACTGTCTATTATTCTCTCAAAACAATTAACACAAAAACTTTTGAATTCAGTGAAGGTCAGAGGATTAATAGGCTTTATCTGCAATGTGTTTGAGAAGCTAATTAAGACTCCACATACAGCAGAGGAGACTGGGAATACAATATTTAGCTTTTCTCTACATGACCACTGTGAGCAAAAGTGAATAGAGAAAGACAAAGTGATTTGCCTCACTGCCAGAAGGCAAATCCTTTTTAAAGGAAATAAAACTAAAAATACTTCTCTTTGACAGAAGATGCTTCCTTTATTTATTGAACAAATGTATTCAGCATCTGCTTTACACTGGCATTATTCGAGGTTCTGCATGTTCAGTATTGAACAAAACAGATATGGTCTCTATTCTTTTTTTTTTTCTTTTCTTTTTTTAGCTTAGAGGCAACCTGATTAACAAAGAAATCACATTAAAAATTAATGAAAAGAACTTTAATTGTGGTCAACAAACGAGAAAAGGGAAATATTCTTTGTTTCCCCAAAACATTATTTAACAAAATTGACTTAAACAGCCAACTTATTGACATGAAAACAAGCGTGTTATTTAAAGTCATCATAACGAGAAGAAATCCATTTCCCAGTAATTCTTTTATATTCATCTACTACAATATTCTTCTTCCAGTTAAAAGAGAGGAAATAACAGAGATCTCAAAATTCTCTGGGGAAGATCATCTGCTAAAATAATGTTTTAGCAGATACGGCTTTTTTGTCTTGCTCTGAACCTTGGTTGCCATACAGTGTGTCATTTTCCTTTATAGTGCTTTGAATGGCTATCTTCTCTGAATACATCATGTTGGGTCAGGTCCCCCCTTATCTCTCACCAGCACTATTTTAATAGATTTGAACTCTATAGTATTTATTAAGATCATTTTCCAACTAGTATTTCTCTTGGTCTCTCCCACCTGACAGGTTAATATTTGTATGTTATGTATACACACATTTATACACACACACACATACATCATCATGTCAATCCCTTGTTTTTACACTTTCAGTGGCTCTCCATTATCTGCCAAATGAAGTGTCAGTTAGGTATGCCCTCAAAGCTAATAATCAGCTTCCTTTTTAATCAGTACCTGGCTTCCCAATTTTACTTCCCTTTCTTCCCCATTCTGCTCTCTCTCCATGCTTTATATGGACTTTTCTCCATCTTCTTTCCACCTAACCTATATTGCCCCTTTCAGGGGAACTCAGCCACCAGAGGGAAACACATAACCCAGTTCTGCCCACATATCCAGCATGTGACCCAAGTTTTGCCAATCAGTATATTCCCTGGGAATTTTGAGTTACATGATTTTCCTTGGGATTCAGTGTTTAAAGCCTTAAGCTTACAAAAAATAATCTTGCAACAAGGTGTAGAGAAATTACATGAGACTATAGGTAAGCTATAAGCTGCTGAGAGATAGAAAAGAAGAGATCAAGAGAGAAAGCCATGATAATACCCTTTATTCCTCCCCTTGGACTCCCAAGGAAGTAATCCAATAAATTATAAACTAGTTTGAATTCATGATGAATCAAAATTAAAATTAAAATATTCCCCACAAAATAGTGGGTACTCCAAATATTTTTTAAATAATTAAATAATTCAAGTCCCCATGATCTTCACATGAAGATTGTAATGGCAAATCATTATTGCTCACAGTTTACACAGGAGTAATTTAAGATAAAATAGTTGAATAAAATTGTGCAAGGTTATGTAACAAAACATAGACCTAACAAAAGAAGCATTTGATGTTTTCAGTACTTACTTCCTAAGGCTAAATTCTAGATTACAAACCCCTCTAATTTCCTCTGTTTACCTCAGTAATGCCAATCATCATAGGTTTTAACACCTCCTGGATCTACAATAGATAGTGCAAATTATAACAGAGAAGATATGTGTTTTCAAGGGGCTTCCAGGAAAAAAAAATAGCAAAAAGACATAACAGGAATAAAGTACAGATTATTATGTAACAGAAAGGATAGTGAGCTCTTTCTAACTGCAGTTACTTGAGAAGCTAATACATGTGAAAGCATTATGGGATGTTGTATTATCTCTAATTTGTCTTGGGCTGACTCACTGTGTTTATTAATAGTTTGGAGAGAGAAACATGTTGTTAATTTTATACTCCAGCTATAAAATGACATCTTTTCAAGTTGAAAATCAAAAAGAAAGGCAGGTTTAAACTCATAATAAAATTAAAAGAATCATTTGGGTTTGTTTTCTATTTTATTTATAAAATAAAACAAATGAGAATCACCCCTACTTTTAAAAAGAAACAATTTTAATTACATCAACATGATGTTTTCTGGCAAGCAAGTGCTGAATAGACAAATATAGTTTCCTTTCTAAGTCTGGTTAAGTATATACATATTGTTTTCCACTCTCTAAAGCAGACTTCCATAAAACAAGCACTTAAGAAATATCAGAGAAAAATTATTTTCCTCTTATAAGAATTCATGCAGCAACCTGAGATCCATCAAACACAAAATCCTTGATACAATTTATCTACCTGCTTGATTTGATAGCTTTTATAATGCTATACCTATTCTAAATCTGTATGGAAATTTCATTTGGTAATGAACATATAGGTTGGAAATAACAGAATCCCAGCATAAACTAACTCGGACAAACAGAGGAATTAACTAAATGATATAACCTAATGGCAGGAGGTCAGGGGATGGTAGTTTCCAGGGACACGTGGATCATAGGGTTGAAATACCATTAAAATTCTACCTTCCTCCTTTGCTTCTATGTGTCAGCATTATTTTCAAGATGGGCTGTCACAACAAGGGTGTAAACATAACCAATGACATTTCCTGGACTCACACTACCTAAGCTGACCACCTTAAAAGAAGAGACCATCTTTCTTTTGTCCTTTGTAAAATGTCCATGGACAAGGCTCTGGTTCAGCTTGGATCATGCATCCACACTCATGGGTAGAGTGGCAGGTACATCAGTGATGATGATATGAACCCTCATTTGAGCTATGTGATCAAAATTAAAGAGGAGAATCATTCACCAAATGAGCAGGGTGAGAAGAAAAGGTTTATAATCGTGGCTTTTTTCATCTGCATTATATTTTTACAGGCTCTCTACAAGTAAGGAAGAATAACTCATACATTAATTGGCTTTCTGTCTGTGATTGTATTAAAACCACTTGCTAGCTAAAAGACATCACATGTTGATTGTAGCTGTCTTTTTGACAAAAACTTGAGTGAAGCTAAAATTCAATTGAAACCACAAATTAAAATTTGCACATACTTATAAAACCAAAATGCTGAAACTGTTGGAAATGAAAGAAATTTATTCAAAAAACAAATGATTAGAAATGGCAAGAACATGTGGTTAGAACCTCAAGTTAATGACCTTGCTGCACAAAAGGGCTGCCCTGGAGTAATCAGCAGCCATCAGTTCATGAAGCCTTTTACAGCATTGTGGAGACTTTAGATTTTACTCTGAGTGAGATGGAAGCCTCAATAAAGCTTGAAGCAGAGGGAGGTAGGATCTCCATTGGCCTGCATGCCTCCACAGCTATAATGTGTTCAGCCCCTTTTGACCATGTAGTATGAACAAGAAATAAACTTTGTCAAAGTTGCTGAAATTTTTAGGTTTTCTGTTGTTGTTACAGTATGACCTTGCCTACAGAAATAAGAGATGATGGTAACTGAATGAGCGTAGTTCTTAAAGATAGTGAGAAAGGGTCCTCTATGTCAAAGGTGAAGGTGACAGGATTTAATAATAGGGTGAGGAAGAGAAATAAAGGAGTCACTAGTGATGAGAGACATTTGTGCCTAAGCAGAAAAAAGAATGATATGATCATTTATGGATAAGAGGAAGATAGCTGAGTGTAGGGAACACATTCTAGGGTATGTGTATATGAAAATTTGAGTTTGTTTTTTATAAACCATATTAATTTGGGGATGTCTAATAGATATTTAAATGGGGATGTGGAATATGAAAGTGGATAGACGAGTGTAGAGTTTAGGGAGATATCAGAACTGGAGACATACATTGGAGACTCATTATCTTAAAGATGGTATCAAAACCATGGGACTGTACGAGGTTACATAGGAAGTGAATACAGAGAAAGAGACATAGGATTGAGCCCTGGGTTGCTTCCATTTTTAGATGCCAGAAAGAAAGGGAGGAAACAAGCA
Organism: Neophocaena asiaeorientalis asiaeorientalis; assembly: GCF_003031525.2. Classification (NCBI taxonomy): domain Eukaryota; kingdom Metazoa; phylum Chordata; class Mammalia; order Artiodactyla; family Phocoenidae; genus Neophocaena; species Neophocaena asiaeorientalis. The sequence continues at coordinate 12,331,915 of NW_020174698.1, read as the reverse complement.
AAGAAGACCAAGAAAGAGTGACCAGAATGTTAAAAGGAGAAAGTATTGTCCAAGAGGCTGAGTAAAGAAAGAGGGATCAACTGTCAAATGGTCTTGAGTACGGAGAATTCACATTTGGATGTGGTATTGTGCAGGTCAGTAGCACCCTTGACAAGAATTGTGTGGGTTCAAAAGCCTAAATACAGTGAGTACATGAAAGACTGGAAGAAAAGTGTAGAAAACCCATAAAGAGTTTAGCTCTAAAGGAGATTTGAGAAATGGGACAATAATCTGAGACAAACGGCCATCAACAACAGGACGCGTGTTTTAATATATAAGAGATGTTATAGGGCTTCCCTGGTGGCACAGTGGTTGAGAGTCCGCCTGCCGATGCACGGGACGCGGGTTCGTGCCCCGGTCCGGGAAGATCCCACATGCCGCAGAGCGGCTGGGCCCGTGAGCCATGGCTGCTGGGCCTGTGCGTCTGGAGCCTGTGCTCCGCAACAGGAGAGGCCACAACAGTGAGAGGCCCGCATACCGCAAAAAAAAAAAAAAAAAAAAAAAAGAGATGTTATAGCATGGTGTAGGCTACTGGGAATGACCAGTTGAAGAAGTCAAAATGAATTTGCAGAGGAAAGAATTGCTGGAGACACATTCCTGAGTTAGCAGACGGAAATAGCATATTGTGCACAAGTGAAAAAATTGTTCCTGTAAGTATGAACATTTTAATGTACTGTAGTGTAGTGTATTGTATTGTATTGTATTGTATTCAGCCAAGAAGGCAGAGGCCATAAGGAGATGAATGAAGAATGTCAGTGGATTCCATGGTCAGAGCTCATGAGATCTGTCTTCTAATTTTTATTTTCTAAGGGAACGAGAAAGCAAGGTATTCAGCTGAGAGAGAAGGGTGAAAAGGTGAAGAACAATTGTAAAAAGGGGAACAGGAAAATAGTAGCCTCAGAAAGGAGAGAGTGAACTCTTAGGTTTCTATTCCTAAAAAGCAATAGAATCACTTGGCAGCGCCATTTCAGAAGACTCTATTTACTTGAAAAATGTCCACCAAGGCACTGCATATGAGGAATAGTAGAGCAATAATAACAAGTAATATAAATTCCTAGTAATATAAATGTAAATGTAAATTTAGTGAATATACTTATTTTTAGGGAGAAGAGGGCCTATTTCATCTATGCTTTGATAAACTTATTTCACATGTTCAATGCCATGTTTGGTTTTTTTTAATTTGTCCTTTGATTTGTATAACTTGAGTATCTACCCACCTCTACATCACCACAGTATCTTTCAGGACAATTATTTTTATCTGCCTCTGCTTCTGATGTATTTTAGCATTAGTTTTTTCATTCGTTCATCTTTTTGACTTTATGTTCTAAGATTAATAGAGCTAACAGGACTATAATTGACTAAGATAATTGCTCCACTTTTTTCCTGAAACTGAAATCATTTCTGGAACAAAAAAAAGCTTCTTTTGATTACAGAAGTATTATATATGCTCCTCCATACCTCCTTCATAAGTAACAGACAAACTTCCTAAAACATAATCACAATTCTTATTTTCCAGCCTGAAAACTTTTGCTGTCTGAAAGCTTTTTTCCCTGACTTTTGCATCATAAGTAATTGTTGTACTGTCTCTTCTACTTTAAGCTCATTGTCATTGGAGTTTTCCTTCTGAGATGTTTCAAGATATTTCTTTACCCTGAGGGCAATTAATCATTTTTCAATATATGTTATATATTTTATTTCCTTTTCTCATAGTGTCCTGGGTTTATTCAGACATTAATAAAACATGCTCTGATTAGATTCAGAATAATGTTTTATGCTACAGTAGATAGACAGTAGAAAGAGTGTGAATTTAGGTTATATACAATCAAAGACAGTGAACATTTACTCTGGAATCAACTCTTGACAAGTCTTTTTTTTTTTTTTTTTTTTTAATCAGCTAGGAGTTTGACAAATGGCCAAATTAAAATCACAATAATAAAAAGACTTCATTTCAAAAGTTAATCCAGACATCAGTTTCATTTAGCCTGATATTTAATTTTGGAAAAATACAGTCTTATAAGTCTCCTTAAATTTAATATAATTATTCTTCTTATAGGATTAAATCTCAGAGAGATACCCACTCTTTTGCTTGAACACTTGGAATAGTAGACTTCACTGACTGAAAAGATTCCCTATATAATCTTGACCATTCCATAGTGTCTTTTAATTTCAACTATCGAGTCCCAACCCTCAGGGATAATAAAGAGTAAGTACACCTAAATAAGAGGGCACATCAAAGTTATAAACATGTTGATGCCCACCCTGGTTTCTCATTTCCATATTACATATCTACATATCCAAAGTACTCCCTTCTGAATATAATCTGGTTTATTTTAAAAAATCTTTGCTTAAATTAAAGACTCTCATCCAAGTGAGAGTCTAAAACTACAAAGTATAGTGGAAAGATTTCACTCTTCACTCTAGTCCGTAAATTTTTTTTTTTTTTTTTGCAGTACACGGGCCTCTCACTGTTGTGGCCTCTCCCGTTGCGGAGCACAGGCTCCAGACGCGCAGGCTCAGCAGCCATGGCTCACGGGCCCAGCTGCTCTGCGGCATGTGGGATCCTCCCAGACCGGGGCACGAACCCGTGTCCCCTGCATCGGCAGGTGGACTCCCAACCACTGCGCCACCAGGGAAGCCCCAGGACCATAATATTTTGATTAATGAAATCTGCAATTTCATTTGCTTTTGGGGGCGGCCTACATTCTATTACATTATCCTATGTTGAGTTGCTTTTCTAAAATACTTAAGTATTTTCACCATGGATGGTAGCTAAAAAAGTTGTCCCTTATACTATTCTGTAAATAAGTTTTTTAAAAATGACTGCTTGAAAAGAACTCTTACGTTGTTGGGTTTTTTTCCCATGTAGTAACAACTCCATTTTATTGTGGTTTTATTATACTAATTTAACTTTGAGGGAATCAACTTCACCCTTCCAATTTCAGTCCAAATATGTTGGACAAAGTTTATTTAATTGTTCTGCTTAAAAGATAAGACCTATGGCCTAAGCTAAGACAATCAGATTATTCCTTTACTCTCACCACAAATGTTAGCTCAGGAACCGGTCCACAAGGACCAATATGACTCAATTCAGGTTTTCTGTTTGAGCTCTCAGGAAGCCAATCTATTCTTTTTCTCATAGGACATGAATAAGAGAGGATGTAGGGCAGGTGGTATCTGATATGGCCAATTTGCAATCACATGGGCCAATATCAAGGAAACAGAGTCTAAAAGTGAGGAGAGATAAATCTCATCCTAATGATATCATTTGACCCCTGGGTCAAATGAACTCGAAGACACTTTACTCTAGAACTGTATTTGGATAAACCAGCAAATTCCTTATTTTAGATGGTCTGCCATTTGTGAAAGCAAATATCTTCAGTGATAAAGCACTGTTAAAATTTTATGAGTTCCAGTTTCCAGCCTGTTTAAAACTATGTTAAATGCATCTAGGTCAAATACCTTATTACATAAGTCTGTAGCATCCCTGTTCTAAATTTCTAACAGATACCAATCTACCAAAAGAGACACAATTTCTAGACTCATGCCATGATCTTAAGTGTGAGCCCTTGTACATGCTCTATTGTGATAGTGGACATGGTATATTATAAATGTCTATTTGCCTCTTTTCTAAGGTCTTTGAGAGCAAGTGCCATGTCTTTTATACTGACCTATCTCCAATATTTAGCAGATTTACTTGCAAATGTTATGCACTTATTAAATATTTGTTGAGTGAAAGAAGGAAGGAAAGCATAATTTCTACAAGAAAAAAGAGAATCAGACTTATAGTATATGTTCTTTATTTCCTCCTTTCTTATCCCTGTCTGCAATATGATCTCAAAGGAATTAGGAAAAAAAAAGAAGAAAAGAAAAGAAAAGAAAAAGACACTAAGGCAATCTACAATCGGCGTTTCCTAGAGTTGGAAAAGAAAAACGTTTGCAGGTTGCTAAAGACAGTGAGCTTTATTTGGTGAACTTCTTACTGACTTTGCTCCATCACTAACTGGTAAGCATGGCCAAGATACTTAACTGCTCCAATCCTGAGTTTCCCTTTCTATAAAATAGGCATTATAATACCTACCTCAAGAGTTGTTGTAAGTATTAAATGAGAACACAGTGGATAAATTTAACTGTTATTACTATGACTTTAAAATACCTTGATAAAAAGAATTCATATTGGCACGATTTGCTAAATTATTTTTAAAATATGCTTTTGGAATCCCAGGAGAGGCTGGAATTGAAGGAGATATTATTTGGAAATTTTTTAAGTTTTACTTTTACTGAAAGAAAAATCTTGTAGGCTTTTAGGATACAGAATACAAAAAAATTACTGGATATTTTGCTTCTATATGCTTAAATGTATATCTCAGGCCACAAGGGAAATTCAGGCTATGTAATTCCCCAACAAATTGGTCAAAATCCTCCCATCTATTAAAATTTTAAAAAAAGAAAAACTTGTTTCTAATATCTCACTTCCTGTACCACTTTGTGTAATCTTCTCATTAAAATTTAATTTATGGTGTTTGCAAAAGACCACTTTGTTTTAACGTTAAATTATTTTGTTTCTTTTTTTTTCAGAAAATACTTCATTCTGAATATAAACTGCAATTAAAATAATTTATCTAATATGGGTACAGGAAATACTTAAATATCATTATGGATGCATACAGGGAAGAAATAGTCATAGTCTATTTACTCATTCTTCCTCATATGTATTTCAATCCTCCTTGTTGAAAATACTTCACAAATCATAACACAACTCCCTCCTACTCAAGTATGAGGGATGATTTTGTTTCTGTCTTCAATGAGAGGGCAGTCTGGATTCTCCATAATAAGCATTAAAAAGACTATTAAAATAGTCACTTTGTATACTAGTTTACTTTTTCCAGGCCTGAATAAATTTTAATATGAACATTTTCCCTTTCTGAATTTTAAAATGTATTTAAAAATTCTTTTTTAAACCAAAATGCCTTTATGTCGTTTCGGCATTGAGCCCAAACACACTTTTTCATTGTTCAAACCCAAAGCTAGAACATGGGGGATTATCTCAGAGATCCCACAGCACATTATGACATTAAATCCCTTTTACTATCTCTGAAGCATTTTAGCTTCTATCCGGCTAATCCAGATGTGATATAAGAGGTAATCAAGGATCATAGTAAGTAACAAGTCAGCCAACTTTGCTGTATTGTTTCATTACAAAATCACTTACCCTCAAAAGAATAAGCAACTATTGTCTTACACGATTTCTATGACTACAAAACACTTGAAAATGGATTCTCTTGCCTTCAAAGAAATTCAAGCATTGTAAATGTTTTTAATATAGTTAAGCTGCCATCATCTGAACTCTGACTTGCAGTCTAGTCTATCTGGGAACTAAAAGCTAACTTGAAAGTAATCTACTGTTGCCCTGTAATTTTGGAGTGCCCCAAAATCAAGGCTTGGAGTTACTAAGTAGATTAGGTCCAATTTGTGCCAAATTCCCGATTATTTACCTGTTGAACAATTTTTTAAATAATTTCATCTAGAATATACATTAATATAATTGCCCAATATCACTAAAAAGTGTGTGAAGTACCTGTATATTATAATTGATATTAACTGGGAGATTACCACAGAATATGTAGAATCCCCCCCAAAATTATTCTAGATTTCAAAGTGTCTAACAAATAGTGACAAGCTGATGCATTTGTCAAATCTTGCCCAAATGCTTATGTACAAAATTCAAATACAAGATAACTTTCTACAATCAAGTGCTTTTCAAATAGAAAAAGATGGAATGAGCATTAAAAGCTATAATCTTCTCAAAATACAAGTTTGGAAAACAGAATTTTACTCTTTTAAACTGAAACTTAACCATGAACACATATGAAAGATACTATATATTATCTTGCCAATTATATTTGTACATATAAATATTTCAAAAAGTTACTTTTAAATACAAATCAATGTATTTTCATGGTCTGTAATCTGCCATGTAAATTATTTTGAGCTCTAGTAGCTAGAACAACTTATTACAAAAGTTTTATAAAGTAAAACAGATGATAGTCTATGTCTGGTAGGCATAGAATTTAATGATATGTTCAAAGCTATAAGCCTCTATAAAGGATTTTTTGCAATTTCTCAATGACAAAAGAAGATCCTATATAGAGGAATCAAGTAGCTAAAGGTTTCAGTTTGTTCAGAATTTAATAGTATCTGCCCCATACAGTAACTGAAAATATTCTATGGTAATAGATGTGACTGTGTCATTTAAACAGCACAAGCTTCATGAGCTTTATACTGGATTAATCTGATCTGGTTAACTTAGCGCCACAAAGATATTTTAATGTAAAGTTCTCATGGGGTATTTTAACTGAATGAATGATTCTTCAAACACATTGCTACAATACAGTCACAAACTTACCTTTTGCCATTAAGTGAACATCAACAACACTTAGATATATCTTTTTCTAAAACTGAGCCTTTCAATTCAGAATGTATTTAGTATTGGAGTTTTAGTTTTATCACAACAGCCTCTTAATCTTATATTGTATATCTTTCTAAGGTGATCTAGACGAATTCCTCTTCATAACTGGAAAACACCAACTTTTTACTGTTGGAGTGTCTGTGGTGTTATCTCAGAAAAATGCAGATTATTTTTTTCCCCCATGAGCTCATCAAACAATGAATTTTAAATTATCTCTTATATTTCCACTTATAGTTCATCCCTTTAAGCATCAATCTCTCACATTCTGTTTATGTTTATCATAAATTCACCTTCCAAAGCAAAACTAAACAAAAAAGACTCTTTATTCCTTATACAGCCACACACACACCAAAAAAGAAAGAAATTCACTACTTTCTTCTCATTTTTGGATTTCCATTCCAATCTGGCTTTATCTCTTCTCTGTGCTTGTCTTTTCTGCCCTCACATTACAACTTCTAAGTAATATTCACCAAGTTGATAACTTCTTGCTTCTTGAAACATACATTTCTGAAATGTCTCTATTACCAAACTCCTTTGCTTTTCCTTTAACCTCTCTAGCAATTCCTTTCAGCTCCTCTTACTTGATTTTCCATTATCTAATGTCTAGATGTTGGAATTCCCCAGGTGTTGATTCTGTATTCTATTCTCTTTTTCTTCTGACACAATCTCTCTGGGTGATCTCATCTACTCCCAGAACAATAACTGTGATCTATATGGATAACTCTCTCTATGGTTTCACTTCAGAATCTCCTCTGAGTTCCAGACCCGTATCTCTAATTGACTGTTCAGAGTATGTGGCTGTGGATTAATGTCCTGGCCCTGACATTTACCACCTCTCAATTTTATAATGAGGGTTATAATAGCTTATTTCCTGATTTATCATAAAGACTGAATGAGTTAGTATGTGTAAAGCACCTAAAATAGTTCCTGATGCAAAGTTTGGACGATGCATCACATACACCTGAAACAACACACTCAAAAGGAAGTTCTGAATATTTTCCATCACAGCTGTTCCCGTATAGGCTTCCCTATTTCAATAAATGACACCACCTTTTCATTGGTGCACCTATTCTCTTTTCTCCCTCTAACCTATTATCTAAATGAGAATATACTTGTACTAAACACAAATCAAAATATTTTCTCCACTGCTGATACCCTTCAAGAGTTTCCCATTACAATTTTAATAAACTCAAACACCTGCACATGTCCCTGCATATCCTGACCCCTTGTATGTCTTCTCATACAAATCACACATATACACATACCACACACACATGCATATACCATATTCACACATCACACAAAGATGTCCCCACCAATGGATGGATCCTTCCAATACATCCAATTCCAATTTAAATGTCTCTGAGAAAGCCTGCTGTAACAAGCTTTCTATCTAAATAGCTCGCTGTCCCCACCTATTGTTTCCATTATCATTCCCCCAAATTTGTTTCCTCCGTGTCCCTTACCCCGAGTTGTCGACATTATGTCTTCTTAGTCACTGTGTGCCTCCCGTATCAAACTGCAGGTCTCGTTAGACTAGGGCTTATGTTGGTTTATCGACCTTTAAGTGTACTCACCCCCTAGCACAATATAATAGGCATTTAGTGACTATTTCCCGTAGGAAAGCATGCAAGAATAAATGAATGAGTGAATTAGTCCTTTTCTAGCAGCTTATTTCAGAAAAGCTAGTCTGGTTTTTCAGGATCCTTCTTATCATTTATACTTTTATTTAGCTAATTCTTGGGGGAAAAATCATGCTGCTACAATTTAGGTAAAGAACACCATAAACTACATTTGTGTGTCTTTTGAGCACTTTAAATTGCCAAATTGTATCATGTTGCTTGATTGAGCCATCTTTTTCAACTTTTAGGGGAACTCAAAGATAGGTTTAGTCATTGTACAATTCAGGTCTCCAAAACCATTTCGTATATGAATTTTATCTTCTAAAACGTTTCTGAAAGTGTCTTTATTACAGATACCTTGGATAGCCTCTCTCTACTTCCATTCTACCCTCCCTCCGGTTGCAAAAATTGCAATGCCAAAAACCTGTCTTCTAGACTCCCAGCATGTTTAATTTCATCATTTAGATGCACCTATAGGAGACTGAAAAGCAGGAATGCTTTAGCAAACAAGGTCGCTTTGATGTGAGTAAGTGGCTGAGGCTGGCCTCAACATTTTCAGTATCTAGTCTGTGGGTGCAAAGAGTCAGGTGTGGAGGCAGCTTTAAAGAACAAAGCAGCTTCCTGGCCAATTGATAGTCCTGGGTGCTCAATAATCCAGTGTAGTCTCCTGACATCAATCCTTCTAGTCCTTTCAACAATTGTGTGTGCATCCAGTTCCCTGTACAGAAGTCTCTCTGCTTATATCATCTAGAGTGGTTTGTATATCTAGCACGGAAGTCTGATACAAACATAGGAACATGTTTTTTAAGAGTTTTTATTTCCTTTCTTGTTTGCTTTTTTTTTTCATAGCATTTCTACAGGGTAAAACATATCTCATAACATTGTAAAAATATCTTGGTGATTTTTTTTTTCATTTCTCTCAATGTTTTTAAATGACATATTTGGGCTTTTTTTTTCACCATGGACAATTTCAAATATATACAAACAAGAAATTATTATAATGAATCTCAGTGTACCACTTACCCAATTGCAATTCATGGACTGGCGATTTTATATCCTATAAAACCCCACCCACATTTTCCCTAACAGATCACTACCAAAGTGTGACTTACAAGTTTCATGCAGCAGAGGCTCTTTTATCAAACCTTAGAACTTAAGCCTTAGATTCATTTGCACCTATATAATAATAAAATATAACTATAGTAAAATAAAATAATAATATAACATATAAATACATTATATGTTCTATAATCATAAATAATATGAAAGTTATTATAAATGTAATAAAATGCCATGATAAAACCCATATATTAAATAAGCATCTAGGCATATTTTACGTCTTGTAAATTTGCTACTATTTGGGACTACAGTAATGATATCAGATGTTCTGCCATATTCCTCTGACTACTTTAGGAAGAAATAACATATGTATCACGGCTCTTCAAGATTTCAGGTAATTCTCAATTTTCTCGCGTAACCTCTAGAAATTTTTACTACTTTCATAATAAGTTTCGAACTGGCTATTTTTAAAGCATATTGCTCTCACATGAAAATATAGTTGGAGAATTATTAAACTCTAAAAAGAAACATGAGTTAGAAATCAACACTAATTGAGTCTCTCTCTCTCTCTCTCTCTCTCTCTCTCTCTCTCACACACACACACACACACACACACACACACACACACAATTTTGAGTATTTGGAAATTAAGAGCTTGCAAACTAATAATTTATGCATACTTTAATCAGGAATTTGAACTGATTTGTAAGAGCCAATGGTTTTGTGTATTTAAAAGTAAAAATGACATATAAACAAACTGAAAACTGATTCCAAGAAGGACAAGCTTGTTTTTCAACACTTGCTGAGCAGCCCTCCCCTGATGTGCTGTGCAGTCACCCAGTTCAGTCTCTGCTTCAATGGCTAAGCACTGGCCTTGCAGGAAGGGATACTGGCATAATCATTCCTCTTGCCAGTGGTGCACAATCTCACTCTGACATGACTGCTGGGCTAATAACACAGGTCTCCCACTAGCAGAGAAGTATCAGGACTGGGCTAATAACACAGGTCTCCCACTAGCAGAGAAGTATCATCAGATTTTCCCATCACTCTCTGAACAGAAAAGTGTTGTGCCCTTCCCCTCAAAAACAAAATTCAAATCAAAACCACCACCACACACACACCATTGTGTTTTGCCAAAAGCATTTTTCATGATTTTGCATTTTCACACCTATGATAAATACTTTGACAATTACAATTCAAAACTTTCCTCTGCAAATACTTTAGTAAAACTGATGGCCCAGGAAAAACTTGTTTCTCTTTAGCACTCAATCATATAGCTGTCACAGATACAATGACCCAAGCAACCAGTTTCTCAGCATCATCACGTGGTCAGAATTGTGTTTCCACTTTCTTAAGATAAGATACATATTTCACCAGGAGAATAAAGAATGTTTTAAATAAACAAAATAAATGAATGTTCAATAATAAAATTAATAATAATTCCAATGCAAAGTAATCAGTAATCAAGTCCCAAACTCAAGAGAACACATGGCTGTCTCTTCCTGGATATTTTATGAGCCATGCAATCATGTAACTCTCAGTATTTTACAATATTTTTACCCCACTTATAGCATGATGTAGGGATTTCCTGTAATTCCTATTTGCTACTTACTAAGAGTAATCAATGTCTAGTTTGTCATCTTATGACCTTCTTATTCAGTGTCCTTCACCACATTTTTTTCCCAACGTATGCTATTACTTCCTAGGAAGGGAAGTTTTCACTAATGGCATCCAGCCCAGTCTGCTCTCTCCACACCATGTCCTACCTTGAAGCTCTCTTCAACTTCACCTTCATTTAAGCTTACCTATTGACTCAGTTTCTATGACAATGTTTTCAGCTTATTATCACACAGGGAAGATCTAGAAGTCTCATTCACTTTAAGTGTTAACAGCTGAGAGGAATTCATTTGTTACCCCATGCACACAGGCCCTAAGAGATTTGCATTTTAATAGAGGACAATTCTTTCATAACTCAAAGAAATGGAATATCTCTAATGGTGGAATTTCAAGCATCACTGACACTAATGGAGGAAATATTTGGGGTGAAAATACTTATCACCAAACCATAATACTTGAGACAACTACATATCTTTTCACCTAGATTTAAGCTTAACTTGAATAAAAGCAGATATTCATGCTTGAACAAGAGTAAAAGCAGAACTAAATTTAAGGCAAAAATCTAAGCTGTTTCTTAATGGAGTGCATTATTATCTTTGCATTCTTTGCTTTGCAAAGTGAAGTTATACCATGTATAACTCAATTTCATTATGTCTTGAAAAAGATGGCCTTAAAGTTCTCTTCACCTTCACCAAACTTAGACAGGCATCTTCTTGTCCTTTGGCTCCTGACCTCCCTTTTCTTAGAGCATTTACTTTAGAAAACTTTTTCTCTCTCTGATCTTTCAAGATATAAATTTTCTTAAAAGCCTCCTGCCAGTTTTACAACCCATGTGTGCCTTTCTCAGAGGCCTGGGAGCCGCCCCTTTGAAATGTAATCATCAAGAAAGATAGTACTTCTATCTCCCAGTTTCTGTGGGAGGGTAGGAACCTAACTCCCTTGGGTGCCTTGCTCCAAGTTGTAAAACTACACTCTTGACATGAAAATAAGAGAAAGTTTTCTCTTCTTTTGAGTAAGGCCAATCAGCAAATACAGATGGCCTACAATCCTCCCACCCCTTTCCAGATGTTAAAAACTCTTCTGCTTTTTGTTTCAGTGAAATTGAGCTCAGAATGAGTTCTGGTCTCTCTCCCCTATTGCAATAGCCTTGAATAAAGTCTGCCTTGCGTGTTTAACTTTGTCTAGTGCAAGTTTTGCTTTGACAGCCTGGACATGGACAGACTTAAGTACCTATATTCAATTTGTTTACATTGCCCCAAGATTCCTTTATTAACAAACATCCTGAACATAATCTGACTAAGGAAGCAAAGAAAGTACAATACCTTTTTTCTTTACATCCATGGCAGTTTCCTTCTCAGTTTTCATTTTGACATCTTCTTTTTCTGGTAGTAAAATGAGAAAATTATAAACATCTGTTTAATTACCATATATTTCAGGGCACATTTTGCTGCCATTAACATCCAATTCATCTTGTATAGAGTGATTCTACATTAGAGTCATAGTCATGTCAAATATGAGTGAACTAGCACCTTTGTAACAGAACATTGGTTTTGGTGTGCTATCCCTTCATGGAAGGAGCAAATTTTTGCTAAGGTTAAAAAAAAAAAAAAAAAAAAAAATTCATGACAGTATGAACATTAGATGGCATTGTTAATTATGATACAATTCAATAGTTTTTCTAAAGGACATTAAAAGGAATATATTGAATGTTCCCTGGGCTATCAGGCCACTGCAAGCATGTCAGAAGCTGAGAAATCTCTTGGGCTCATTTGGGACTTCAGATGTGCTATTTGAAAATAACCATTCAAAAAAGAACAAAACATAGCAAACCAACTAACTATTTTCTTTCCCATACATTCAATAATTCATTTATTTATTTTTTTTGTGGTACGCGGGCCTCTCACTGTTGTGGCCTCTCCTGTTGCGGAGCACAGGCTACGGACACGCAGGCTCAGCGGCCATGGCTCACGGGCCCAGCCGCTCCGCGGCATGTGGGATCTTCCTGGACCGGGGCACAAATCCGTGTCCCCTGCATCAGCAGGCAGACTCTCAATCACTGTGCCACCAGGGAAGCCCAATAATTTGCTCTTTTGATAGACAATTTTATTAAACTAAATTAATTGGATAGTAAACTTCATATTCATATATGTAATCAAGTAAAGTAATGAAGTAGAATTAAGCACCACTCCTAAGAAAGAAAAAAAATAATCAGTAACAAATTTTTAAAGTGTTTAGGCTTGAATCTTCTTTTAAAAATTTATCAATCTCTACTTTTTTGGAATACTAACAAATTAAATATATAAATATAATATAAATATATAAATATAAATTTGTTTGTTAGTAACAATGACAATAAAATTGTTAAGGGGATTTCTTTCCTAGAAAACAGTAGCTTTACCAGTAATATTACAAATGGATACTAATTAATTTATGTGTTAGCTTTTAAATTCCTTACCTTTCTTTTTTGTTTCAGAAGTCACTTTATTCTCAGCTTTCTTCTTTTCTTCTTCTTTTTCTAGAGAAGAAATTTAAAATATTTCCTTTAGGAAAATTTAGTACAAAAGGAAAATGAAGTTTTGAATGAAGGATTACCATTAAAGTCAATTCTGCCTCCAGATAGTTTTGTGACTTTGAGCAAGTGATTTAATCTCACTAAGCCTTACTTTCTTCATTTGTAAAGTAACAGTACTTCCTTCAAAGTTAGATATGCTTTCAAAGCATTCTGCACAGTGCCTGGCTCACAGTAAGTGCATAAAATTGTGGGCTGCTAATACTGTTTACAAAAAATGAACAAGATAGTTCGAGCTTTCTGAACCAAACGTTTGTCTAAAGTAAGATATTAATGTTGAAAATTAAAATATAATTTCTGAGAAACAATGCTGCAGGTAAGCTAAAAGAATTTTTTGTTTTCTTTTCATATGTTCAGTTTCATTAGAAATAATACATTAGGCCATTAACAATATCTATTTTGATTTAACTGTTTTTCAGATCTGCCTCTTGTCGACAGACATTTGGATTCTGGTGACATTCATCTGGCACCATATTGGGGACATAACTTCCACTACCCTTTCTGAGTGGCCATATCAACCAGCGTGCTCAGACTATATTTGCACCCAGAGGTTGCTGTTAAGTCTGGATGACACATAGAACAGTTTGACAGTTTGTGGTACCTCTAGACTTCTTTATGGAAGATTTCTGTTTCAGAGATCTAAGAAAACCTTGGTCTGAGGGGCAGAGGGAACTTCAAATGCTGCCCAGCAATAGCCATGTAACAACTAGACATCTCCGGACATTTTTCTGGTAAGTGTTCTCATTTTAAATAACAAAGTCATGTAGAAGTACACAGTTGTTGAAATGGAATATTCAGTACTGTTAGGTTTGAGGCAGCTACAAGCACAGTTAATGTTGGAAACTGATTTTTATCTTCAGTTAGTAATGTGATTTACCTTATATTTGAAATACTTTTCTCTTTGCCAATTGTCTCTCCAACCCAAGTATAAAATGCCAGGCATTCAAAGATGTTCATTACCCAGAACTATAATGAGACTGTTACTATGCTGAAGAAATTCAATGTGTACTTCTAGTATCAATGCTTAAGCTGCCTACTAACGATGGCATCTTATTAAATATAGGAATTAATTCATTCCCTTAGGTATAGAGATTTTTTACCTATGAGATCAAAGCCAACACTTTCTTGCAGTGTCAGAAGTATAATTTACAAAGAACTTCTTTTCATGACTCCTAGAGATAAGTTAGTGTTGTAGGGAGAAATATATTCACACTCTGTCTACAGTGTACCTTTACAGCTCATCCAGTCAGAAATAGAAAGTCAAGAAGTCAGATTTTGATAGTTCTGGAGTTAGAAATAAACAAATGGAATTCTACTTTGCCTTTTCCTAAAGGTTTATACATATTAAATACGCAAAACGTCTTTAAAATTCTGAATAAAGATACTTTTGATTTAAGTATCATTACTTTCAGCTTCTGTGGGAGAAATTTTATGTAGCAAGGACTTTTCCATCTTATCTAAATAAATGCATATGCCAGACAGTTGAATTGGCATTTGCTAAACATCACCATCTGGTGTCATGTGCTAGGAAAGGAGTTAATTAAAATACAGATTAATTGTAAGCATTTCTTAGCCTATATTAAAAATCAATGCCATAGCCATGATAAGATCACAACTCAGTATCCAACTTAGTATCCGAGTCTCTAAGTTTCATAATGTAGATGAATAAATATTTCATTTAAAAGTTCGTGCCAATTAGTTAATCTTATATTAAACTTCAGAAGGAAACTAGGTATTTGAGGCCAGAAGATGGAAGACATTCTTTTCATTTTTTTAAAAGAGAATTGTCTTGTGTAATAAATTCTACCCTTTATATTAATATAGCTGGGACTTTATTGTGGTGATACAGTATTCTTTCCTTAGTTCAGATTGATTAATGCTTCCATTATACACTCTGCCTGTGATTATGGCCATACACTGAAGGAGTCATGAATAAGAACAGAAATCCACAAAAAACAGGTATAAATAATGTACTTTAATAACATTTTTATGAATTAGACTTTTAAGCCGTCATTATGGGACTTACTTTATTCGTGGTTAATTCATTTTAAAACATCAACTTCTGAAGATTCATGCATTTCTTCAAGCACGACTGTCTATTCTTTAGGTGATTTGGCAGCAGTGAAATTAAGCTTTTCATTTATATAAGGCACAACAATTTAATTATATCCTACTTGGATATAAAAGTAACCCATGTTTCTTATATGAAAACTCTCCTTCCCTTGACTTTTTTCTCCTTCAACAGTCAACAATACACCCTTTCCATTTGACTGTGCGCCCACATATCCAATTTCCTCCTCATCCTCTCCTCCAATTTGTTTGCTGTTTTGTTAGTAACAGCTAGAGAAGAGTTAGGAAGATTTTCAGAGGGTTCACAATTAAGTGTGTCTATAGAGTGTGAACTTATCAGCATACCGCCTTTCTCTGAGAAAAGTGTCATAAGCCCGGAAATGACGGCTCTATCTGGCAGGGATCACAGGAAGGGCTGGCTGAGAGAGAAATCCTCTCCACAATGAGCAGCTCTGAGCCACAAATGTTATTAGCTTCTGCATAAATTAACATCAGATGAAAGAAAAATTAAATGACTTACTTTTTACTTTCTAAGCCCTTACAATGGGCTTTTCTCTTGCTTTTAAATGTTTTTATGCCATCTCAAAGCCAGAGAATCCACAAGAGTTAATTATAATTGTAAAGCTTTTGAAGATGCCTGTTCCTAGCAAACCGAGCAAACAAATGCAAATGCTTCATTTTCATCTTATGTTTGTTCCTTCCCTTTTTGCCTTTCTACTGTACAGATTATCCAAAATCTACATGCTTTTCTTCTAACTCTCTCTGGCCAGGGTTGATGTATTCTTGGTCCCAGTCAGGTTCCCTTCATAACAACTCATTCTAGCACAGCTCGTCACTGTCACCTTGTTTGTAAAGAGTGGCAGAGGCTGGCCTGGAACCCCAGTCACAGTATGATCATGGAAAATTTCACATAAACAGATAAGTTCAATTACACCAATGATTATCAGAGTTCTCCATTGTTATCTACAGAGGGGAATGGAGCAAGAGAGAAAGCACTGGTGCTAGCATGGGAGACCTTGGTCTGAATTCTGTCTCTAACCCCTTCTGGTTGTGACACTGGCAATGTGCTGTGACACACTGAATTTCATTTACCTCTTTTAAAAAATGCACTAGTAAAATCTACCTTGCCGGCTTATTGTGAAGAAACTGAGCAAAAGTGCCTGGACCAAAGTGGATGTTCAAAAAAAATAATGATAGCAATAACTAGCTATTACTATATTTTAGAAACAATCAAAATCTGCCTACATGTACTCTTCAGTAATTTTTCTAAGTGTGACATTTATTAATCTGGGTAAATGCACATTAATTCTTATTTTTCTGTGTTGAGGGAGGCTGTATCAGGAGTATTTTATATTGTGAAACTTTAAGAAAAAAATACTCAAGTAGGAATTAACATGTTTATGAAGGGGCACTGTGCTGGAATGAAGTGGATTCCAGTTTCAGTTTTGCTATAATTAGTAGTTTTTGCCTAGTGCAACTGTAAGGGAATCTTCTGTCTTCAACCACAAAAGTCAGGGGAATGAGTAGAATGTAGTTAAGTCCCTCTTCAACTGTCTATGCCTTTATTCCCCAAATGAAGTATTTATTTCCTAATTTTTCTGAGAACAGTTAACGTAAAAAGCTTTAAATCTGTAAATAGCTGTTGAACATTCTCTGGCTTTGCTATGGCTTAAAAAATTTTAAAGCTAGAGAAAAGTCCATTTTTAAGCCTAAAAAATGAATGTTTATATGCGTGCATGGATATATGAATACATATATATGTGTATATAACGTCAAGTGATAATAAGGGTCAGAAAAAAATAAAGCTTGGTTTGGTGGATTAGAGCATGCGGGAGCAGATCAGAAGTGGCTTTTTCTTTTAAGGTGGAACAGGGGTAAGCCTTTCTGAATGAGTACCATTTGAAAAGATTCTTGAAAATAAGTAGAAGAGTTTTGGCTATTGAGGAGAAGACTTCTCCTGCAGAGGAAAAATATCTGCCAAGACCTTGAAAGAGAAGCGTTCGAGCTGTATTCAAAGAAGAGCATGGAGACCAGAGTGGCTGGAGCGGAGGATGCAGAAGAGTGAGAAGAGGGGTGGCCAGTGATGTAGCAGGGGCCGATCACACAAAATCTTGTTCATGATATGAATTTTCCATTTTATTGTGAGTAAGGTAGGAGGCTGCTGAGAGGTTCCAAGCAGAGCAACTATACTGTGATAAATTACGTGTTAAGAGGAACTTTGGCTGTTGCTGACTGGTTGGAGCCAAGTACCCCACTGGATTTTGTGATCACACTGCGATGAAGAAGACTAAGAAAGTAAAAGGATTCAGTACAAATATTCTTCTTCATGTTTTCCTCTTTATTCCCAAAAATTTCCTCTAAATTTTATTTGGGACTCCTGAAAGAATGTAACATTATAGAAACATGGTGGGAGTACCTCACTTTACATTGTGCTTACGTTGCTGTAACAGCAAAGCTCTTCAAGGACTTCACTTGAGTTATCTGGCATAACTAAACTGGTTTTTCAGAACCTGAATCCAGTCTTTGCCTTGACTTTTCCTTTAGTGAATGCTGAATTATTCTTAGAAGTCAGCTCTTCTCATTATCAGCTACTAACAACAAAAAATTCACAACCAGAACTTGTAGAGCATCTTCCACTGACTTCCCAGAGACTTCTACATAAACAATTTATTCACGTAATCAACACATGTTTATCTAACCTTATGTCAAACCCTTTGCCAGGGTCTAGAATTTTAAACTATTCCTTCCAGGAATTTTAGGTATGAGACTAAGAAGGGATAAAGTTTACAATTACAATATGGACTTAGGGACATTAAAGTCGGAGTCTAAGGGAGACAGCAGAGGCCCAAACCCAAGAGCAAAAAGTGTGAAAGCTGCTCCAGGGAAAAATGGTATGTGAATTCTGAACTGAGTATGGCAAGTGTTACTATCAATGCTGGCTGGAGGGACTGAGGTGCCTGCTGAGTGCCCAGTCCTGAGCTGCAGATAAAGGCTGACAACTCTTAGTGATACAATACCATTCATGAAGTAAACGTCCCAAAGAACTCCAGAGCTAATCAGTGTAAATCCAAACGTTTTCAAGATACCAGGCTACATACAGTTCTTTAAGCTTCAAAAAAGATTGTGGAGAAGTGATCTCAATAGTTATTTTATGTGATCAGAGCAAGGCAGAAAAAAAATGTATTAGTTTTGGTTTAATCACACTGATTTTAAGGTGATAGGAAATTATACTGTAATAGAATGTTATTGACAGAATACAGCACATGACCTTACATGCATTAGTATATACTTAGTTCTGAGATAAAAGTCAACACATCCTTCAACCCATGAGAAAATGGGCTCAGGAAAGATGAGTAACTTGCCCAACTTCACAAATCACATAAGTGACAGAACAAGGATTTAAAACTAAGGATCACTGCAAACTCTGATCTTTCCCCTACAACATGGAATAAGAAGTTTGAGGTAGACTTATTCTAACAAAAAATTGCAAACGAACTGAGGCACAGACAGAAAAGTGCCATTTTCTACCCTCTCTTTGTGACACTTATCTTTCAGCTCTCTCAAGCCAAAGTTCTCTGATATAACGACAATTTTTTTGTTTCTGAATTTAGTATGCAAAAGGGAATGCAAAGAGAAAGATTATTTGATACATTTCAAATTGCGAAAAAAGTTTCTTATGTTAATTAAACTTCATATTTAAAGTGGATAAGGTAGATTTCTCCCAAACCTTTCAAAAATGATAAAAGCTTTTTAGATAAGTGACTGCATTACTTTTGAATGGATTAAGTTTATATAAATGAAGGTGGCCACAGCTCTTCTTTTTCTTTCTGGTGTTTATTTTTCCTCTCAGTGCTTTTACATTTCAGAAAGCAAATGCTCAATTAAAGTTTATTGACCTTTACGCTCAAGTGAGAAGCTCTCCATCCACACAACTCATCTCTGGATAGCTCCAAAGAGAGCATTTTGTATTTTCTTTTTTGTTTTTCTTGGATTTTTTCTTTTTTGGGTGCTGCAGCCATTTGGAGATTTTCTAAAAACTCTTCTAACCCTATTAAAATTTACTTTTTATGTAGAATCATTGCTTGCTCAAGATCTTTTATTGTAAACTTTTCTAATGCATCTTTCTACAAGGGTAAGGAAAATATAAGATTCATTTCTAATAGCTGTTTATTTTCAAAATCATTATTTACATATAATTACTTTTTTCATGTTTTTATCTATATGCTTTTTCTATGTTTCTCTGTAGTTGGAAATGAATTGCAAAAGTACTTTGTTGCATTTAAAATGTCAAGAATGACTAGAAACAGAAAATTGAGCCTTTCCTTTTTGTGACTAAATTATTGATATTTAGGGAAAAAGTTGGTTATCATTCAAAATCAAAATATACATTACTCTAAACTATCATTTCAAAGATATGGCTATTTTTATAACAGGTCTTTGAGAATTTAGGGCTTGAGTTACTAAACAAATTAGAAAGACTCAATTACCCAAAGTTACTGGTATATTGGGTACATTTGTAAGTCTGATTCTTAATTGAAGCCTTTTATCTTAAAAATATGCCCAATAGATATCAATATTCATAAAGGAAATAAATGCCCATTCAAAGAGTACAACTTTTCTAGTTGTAATTGTTTTAATATATTGAATTCAGGTTTATTTCAAATGATGGACTACATAAATTCCCTCATCTTTCATAAATTATACCAAACCATTAACACAATTTTTGTCGTCTTCCTAGTATAAGGTCTATTCTAGTAGATTAAAAATTCTTACACAAAATTCTCACATAATTGAAACAAATATCTGTCACTGTTTATTATGTGAACAATTGCCAAGACCCCTTACTCCATTTGGATAAAACAGATCTGGCTTTAAAGATGTGGCCACTTTTCTCATCGGTTTTAGAGAGGATGAATAATTTCATTGGGAATTCTAATAAACTTATATAATAGAAACATTTAGGTCAAGCTGACACAAATAGCAAATAAATGTTTTATAAAGAAAAACTGGTACTTGTAAACTAGAGCTTTGGAGGGACCTGGTTCTTTCTTATAAAATACTTCATGAGAAAAGTTTGCTGGCACAAGAGGGTTCCAACTAGAATTTCATAATAAGAAAGCTATTAAAAATCACATTCACTCTTATTCACAAAACTTCTCATCCCAAACTTTCTCCTTTGTTAAAATATAGGGGAAAAAAACCCTAATTTTTAATACCAGCATGAAAGTTATGAAAGATCTCTTTAGAAGGAAGCTGGCCCTGATCAACAAAAAGCTCCTTACCCTTCCCTGATTCTTGGTTGTCATCCCTTGATTTCCAGAATAAAAATTTATTGCTACTAGACAGTCAAATCAGACAGACATCCCTCGCCATATTGTCAGATGTATAGGGGAAGAAAAACAAAACTTCTTTCTCTTATTATGGGAAAAAGCTAATGATTTCCCCCAAAACTATTTTTAATCAATAATGGAAAATCGAGACTATTATAACAAGAGAGAAAAGTTCTAAGTTTGGAGATGCAAGTTTCTAATGAAATACATTTAACGTCTACTAAAATGTATTTATATTTCATAATCTGTGGAATATATTTCTTTACATTTTCCTTTTTCTTGACACTTTTCCACCTTTTTGTCTTTGTGTTTCTTTTTTCCCCCTAATTTCTCAACAGTCAGTTAAGACTTACCTACTTTTCCATGATACTAAGCTGAATTACCCTTGTTCTAACATATTTATTATCCCCAACAGAGCTAAGTTACCTCATGCCTAGCTCTGCACAGTGCTGCAATCAAAAGAAATGAGAGTCTAAAATTCCAGGGAGGTTTGAAGATAAGTTTAAATCTTTTTTGAAGTCTCTCAAATAGCTAATGTTGTATGACCCAAAGCAAAATGTTCTAAAGGTTCTCTCCTTACTGGAGCTTCCCATTCCATCACAGCATTTCCTCCCAAAAGCTTCTCTCTCCCAAGGGCATGCTAAAAACTTACTTCAGCCCATGCTGACTCTCCTATTCCCTTCCCTTGACCTTTTTTCTCACTGTCTGACTCTTATATTTTCTTCTGGGTAATAACCCCTCCTATTCAAACATGAATTAATTTAATTATTTGAGCCCCTTCCAATTTTTTGGCTCACCCAGCATATCCTGAGTCCTGAGCAGAACATAAACACTCAGGAGCTGACCAGGCATACCTAGAATATTCCTTAGGCAATAAAGTGGAGGAGAAAAGCTGTGAATACTTATGTTAATATTTGTGTCCTCATCACACATGTAAGAAATAATTAAAAAAACACTTTTACAAATCACTGAAAGGTGAAAGTTAAATACAGTTTGTAGTTTAGTTACTAGTGTACCAAAGTTAATCTCTTAGTCTTGGTAGGTGAATCATGGCTTTATAAAATCCTAACATTAGAGGAAGCTTGCTGAAGAGTGTATTAGAACTCTATATATTATCTTTACAACTCTTCTGTAAATCTAAAATTATTTGAAAATAAAAAGTTTAAAAACAACAAAATATTGGAAATATTTCAAGACTCTAAAACAGAGGATTCATTTTTCCTCTAGAAGTAGTGGTTAGCCCCAAAGGAAATGAAATAAATGTGTAGGGGGAAAAATGAGTGAAATAAAAGCCTTGAGCATGATAAAATTTTGGAGGTGGAACAAACTTTTGAGATCATTTATTTCAAAAAATATAACTTCACAGTTGAAGAAGCTGAGTCTCAGAGAGGTTAAAAAACTAATATGAACAATTGAATCTTTAGTTCAGAACTCCTGATTGCTATACCCTCATTTATATGTGGCAGCGAGAAAACTTAGAGGCAGAAGTAGGTCACCATGAACTTCTAATTGACAAGCCGAAAGGTTTCTGGCCAGTTTTGTCTTATCCTTCTCCCTGGGGCTCTTGGCCCTGTTGTTCCCTTTCCTCCCTCATCTTTCCATCCTTAGTTTTCTAGTCTGTCTTCTGATGGTGTTTGTGATGGTTAATTTGACTAAGCCATAGTAGCAGTCACTTGGTCAAAAACCAGTCTAGATGTTGCTATAAGGTATTTTTTAGATGTGATTAACATTTAAATCAGTAGACTCTGACTAAAGTAGATTACCAATCAGTTGAAGGCATTAAGAAAAAAGACTGAGGTCCTCTAAGGAAGAAGGAATTCTGCCTCTAGCCTGCCTTTGGACTTGAGAATACAGTATCAACTCTTCCCTGAGTCTCCAGCCTCTGGCACGCCCTATAGCCTTCAGACTTGCCAGCCCTCAAAATCACATGATCATGTGAACCAATTCCTTAAAATAACTCTCTCTCTCTCTGCCCCCTCCTCCCTTCCCCGCTGTGTGTGTGTTTGTGTGTGTGCATGCGCGTGTATGTGTGTGTGTACATACATCATATTGGCTGTGTTCCTCTGGAGAACTCTGAATAAAACAATGTTGTTCCCCACATCTTCCTTCTTGGATGCACTAAACCTCACTCACACTTATGACTGACCTGCCATTCAGTTATATCCAAAACTAAGATTTGTATGATACAGGGTATTTTTAAGATCAATTGTTCCTTGGGAGCTCAATAAGTATTACTGGGAAAAGAAATGTTTCTGTGACCACTGAGTTTAAAAAGAATTAAACAGTTTTCTGACAAGAATTTCACGGCTCTTTTAACATACTTGTGTACATTGTGACTGTCCAAAAAGAAAATACTACGTGGACCCAAAGTATTATGTTATAAATTGTTTTCACTAAGAATATCATGGAACTAGAATTCCCCATAACATACTTCAGGAAATGCTATGCTTGGAATAAGCTTATGACTTCAGCCTCTGCATCTCTCTCATTTGTGAACTCCAGACTTCTATCTTCAGTTGTCTGCTGGAGATGACCACTTGTGTGAATCCCACTCAACATGCTGCCTGACATGTGGCAGAGTCTTCATTTTCTCTCCAGGTCCAATATCCACCCTGACCTTTATGGATTAACACCACCTCTGGATTCAGGTTAGTTTGGCCAATGGGAGCAACATCAAGAGATAATAGAGCAGGAAAAAAAGAGAGTTGGGCATGTATTCTCCAATTATACACCCTGGCTCACTGAGAATACTATAGATATCATTTTACAGATTGTTCATGATGTGTTCTTCTACTAAAGGACATAGTTTTGATTGGGCATTTCTCTCCTAGAGTTACAAGGTTTGGGGGTTTATAAACCACTCTATTCCCCTGCCTCCTCAGGCCTAGGGCTGGTAAAGGCTTCCTGCATTGGCTAGCCTTGGGGTGCTTCACCATAACTCTGCTCAAATACTTAAATACTCTTAATCACCCATTTTGAAAGGTCCAGGGACCCTGATGCACCTAGCAAGTCTGAACTCATTATCATCTCCCCAAACCTGTTCTTATTCTTAAGTGCCATTCATTTATCCAGGTCAGATAAGACTTTAGCAATTATGCTCAGCCCTAACTTTTATTGCTAGTCTACGATAATGGAATAGACTGATCCTGGGAGTGACACACCTGGATTCCAATTTCAATTATACCACTGTTAGGACTGTGTTATCTTGGGCAATTTACTTGGTTCCTCTGATCTTCTCTGTAAAATGATATAAATCATATTCACTGCTTGGAATTGTTTTGAGGGTTAAATATGATTGTTTAAGAGAAAAGTCACATAATTTTCCCCCATGAGCAGTAGCCTCCTAAGTTTTTCTTGTCTCCAAACCCCCAAGCCCCACCCCTCACCATCCACACTTTTTTATAGCTGACACAATGATCTAAAATGCAAATCTAATCATACTACCCCTCTGCTCAGTTGTTTTAGCAGGCTCACGCAGTCTCTGAGGAGGTGTAAATGATTCAGTTGTGTGTACAAAATTCTTTAGGATATGACTGGGGTCCTATATTAAGAAATTATATAGAGTTTCACATTTGCTGACTAATGTCATTAATGAAATTACCATATTATCTTTACAGATACCAATAAAGAATTAACATAAAACTTAATGATTTACTATATATACAAGAGAAATTTCCTGATTAAAATTGACAATGACAATAACATTGACAATGACAATAATAGTAGCTAATGGCTGAGTACCTAATTGTGCTAAGTTGCTATATACCTTGTTTCATTCATTCCTTATAGCAACTTTCCAAGTAAAATAGGTACTAAAAGTAGTATGGTTTATCTATATTATCAAAATTTATAACTAAAGGTCAATCCCATTAAAAATTGCCCAAGGATATGAGTTTATTTCACCTCAAAACAAAGAAAAATATTGCATTGCCCTAAAGTTCAAGATTAACTGTGTCATAGAGTTAATGGAATAAGAACCTGGGCCAAAATTCAATTTTATTATTTTATGCTTTTTACTTCTCAGGATATGTCTCAATGAAGAGCCAAGACAATAAAGTTCTCAGTTTAATAGAACTGTAAATAAAACGTTACTAGCTCCTGTAGGACACTGTCCTCGAATGCACCCTATGGTAAGAAATCATCTTGTAGTAAGTTTCCTATATTGCTCCTTTCTCCTCTGCACAAATCCTACCAACTTACTCTTTATGGCCCAATGCAAATCTTGTGATGTCACCTCATAGCCTTGCTTCACACGTATCTCATCTTCCTCCTAATTTTTATAGACCTTATTATCTGTACCACGCACTTTTGAACTTCAGAAAATAATGCTTCATAGTATTATCCATTTCATAGGGACATGCCTGGTTGGCCCAAGTGTGACATCTCTATCTAAGCCATGGCCATACCTTCCTTACACATCTGTGGTAGCTATTTAAACACTGTGCCAAGCCACGGAGTCTTCACTCTGCTCTTAATGTAGCTTACTACTAATGCACCAACCTGAAAAAAAATAAGCTTGAAATATCTGGGTGTGAAAGCAGAAAAGACCATTTAAATTCAGTCCCCACAGTTGACAGGTGAAGAAGTGGAGGCCCTAAAAAGTGAATCGATTTGTCAAAGATAATACAACTGATTAGTGTCGAAGTTGCAGTTGGAAGCTGGGATTTTAGTCTTCTCTCTAGAGTTCTCTTGCCCACTGTTGGGTGATGGCATTTATATTATTCACGACTGCAATACTAAGTTAGTACCAGTTACATGTTTATTCAAGAAGATGATAGGGTATACAGTATTCATTCACCTTACTTTATTTGGCTCCATTAATGCCAACTATATGTTTGTAATGGAATATTAGAAGTAATTTAAGTATAAGATATATAACTAATAAGAGATCACATAACCTCTTCTTTCCACATCTTTGCCACAATAGATGAGGTGTGGCCATTTTACATTAAACGTCCAGTAATTACATGTGGATGGAAGTCTTTAATTCTTCAGGAATCAACAACATAAAATGTGGTGTTTGGTAGTGGGGGAGGGGGTTGTGTTGACTAGGAGGAAAGAAAAATTTTCCAGCGTTGTTGATTACAGGACAACAGGATGATATCCAGCAATCGTACTTATACAAAGATTTAATGAAGCAGCTTTTTTGATGACTGGGGAGGGGATGGAAAATGTTGCCTGAAGCTGTCTTGTTTAATCACTGAGGACTCTCTCAGAGAGCAGTCAGGAACTAATCTCTCCTAAGAAATACAGTTCTGACAACCATTTGCTGATAAACGGGCTCTCACGCTAAGGGTTGAAACCACCTGTGATGTGAATATAATAAGGCACCATTTGATGAAGGGGGCGAGGTACTCACATAGATCTGTCTCATTTGTGGAATATATGGATAACTATAGTGGCCTTTGGAACTTGCAAGCCTTTCAACGCCAGTGAGAGCTCACAATAGACAGAAGAATTAATTCATCACAAAATTTAACACTGTTGTGAAAGATCGTAAGAATTACTATTATATTGAAGGTGGCTCTCTATTTAAGTTAGTTCCAGTTATGTCCATAATAAAATGCAAATTGACAACAATGACCAAAATGATTGCCTGGGGTGGTCATTATACAAGATCTTTTCAGTGCTATTGTAGCCAATTTCCCTGGCCAAACGCCAAACATATTCTAAAACATACAGTAGTAGGAGTCAAAGAAAACAACTGATTTAATATACAATTAGTCTTTACACCCAAAGATTCAAAGCAATAGAATTTCATTATAGTGAACAAAGTGTCTGGTATGCGGGAGAGGAGTGAAATTCTAGGAAGGCCAGACACAACTTCCAGGCATTAGATAAGTGACCCAAGATAAGAAGTGCACAGATACTTAACAGAATGAAGCCAGTGTTGTGAGAAACTTATTGTTTTAAGTGCTATGAAAGCACAAAGGAAGCTTTTAAGGGCTTCAGAGATGTGTAGAATGCTTTCACCCATAACAAAGTCCATGATTTTTTTTAGATTTCTGCTGATAAAATCCTAAATTGTTTCCAATCTCCTGTGAGCAAACTTAATAATCTAGTCTATATATAAGCCCTTTTCTTTAAAACATTAAAATGCAAAATACATTTAAGTTCCCACATTTTGACCTGTTATAACTGTATTCCTCAAATCAAAGGGCGTAAGTTAGTGCCACATGTAAGTTCCTTTTTACATAATGCCATTTTCTTGCAACTTGGTCCTAAGGAAGTTCCAGACTAAAATAGTGCATCAAGGACTGTGCATAATCAGCCTCACTAAAAACAGCTTGATTAATACTAAATATGTCCTAGTTCCTAATCAATTATGTTAATGAAGGCACAGGCAGCACATCTGCAAGCCCTGACAAAGCCCATGATCTCAGCATCGCCTGATAACATGGACTCCTTGGGAAGCTGCTTAGTACCAGCACTCTCAGGGCAGACTGTGTCTTTCTGCAGATAAAAAGTGGATACTACTGACAAAAGCCTTGTAATCCTGCAACATTGTTTGGTTATTTACTTAAACTGCAGTGTTGGGCTCCAGGATGAAATGTCAAATAAAATTGCTCTTTAAATATAACAATAGAACCTAAGGGTCCCACTTAACAAATGACACATTCTTTTCCAAGTGACAGACTGATAGGCAAAACATGTGCTACAGGGTGGTTTATGAACCTCTTTCAGGAGGTAAACTAGGGTCAAATATTTGAATAATCTATCAAAATCTGCCTCAAATTGGGGAATTGGAGCTCCCTGATTTATGCCTGTCTCACAACAACAGAATTAAAATCTGATGAAACTTAAAGGTGACACTATTATTTATAGGCTATCTCTTGTTCTGTGAATATTTGGGCAGTGAGATGGTCACTTGTCAGTTTTTTGTCTAATTATCGCAAGTCACATAAGCTATTATAGTCCAAATGCCAAAAGAAATATAACTCTGATCTCTCCTTCTCTCTCTCCGACTATAAAGTTTTTCCAACTCATTTACTTTCTAGCTAGATAAATGATACACGTCGGTAGTCAATAATGAGAGTACTTAGAGTTTTTGAAGCTTATTACCTTCAGTATAAGCTCAGTGATATGTGAGTTCAGTTAAGAAAAATAGGTAACTAATACTAAAATTTTTTAAATATTTAACTCATCAATTATAAGCATGTACAGAAGATGATGCAAGTTGGGAATTTATGGTGTTGGAAAATCAGGTATCACAGAAATGAAAAAGACAAAATCATTGATTACTGAAAAAGAAATATTTAAACAGCTTATTAAACTAAACAAATTATATGAGGCAAATATTTAAGTTGCTTTACTTATACATTAACTAAGCTTAGAGGTTACCAAGTGCTATGGACTGAATTGTGTCCTTCCAAAATTCATATGTTGAAGCCCTAACCCCCATGTAACTGGATCAGAAGATGATTAAACTTAAATGAGATCGTAAGGGTAGAGTCCCGATCCAATAGAACTGGTGTTCTACTGAGAAGAGGAAGAGACACCAGAATGCTCTCTCTGCTATATGAGGACACAGCAAGAAGGTGGCCATATACAAGCCAGGAAATGATCTCACTAGAACCTAATCATGTTGGCACCCTGAGCTGAGACTCCCAGCCTCCAGAACTGTAAGAAAATCAACTTCTGTTGTTTAAGCCATCCAGTCTGTAGTATTTTACTATGGCAGCCCTTGCAGACGAAAACACCAGGGTTGATCAGGAATTTAAGTAATTATTATGTTAAGAAGAAACTGTCTTTACATAATTGTCACACACACGAAGTAAGTCTGGACCCAAGTGAGTGAATGGGAGAAGGAGGGGTGAAAGCCAATGGAGACAGTGGGAAGTTCACCCTATCTAAGATGATCACATTCAAAAATCAATAAATAAAAGACCCGTGTGGGGCAAATAAATGTGTCTTTAGCTGACTCGGATGGGAGACGAAAGTTTCAAACCTTGGACTATATCTGGACTGTTCTCTAAATAGTCAAGAAGCATTGTTGATTTGGACTCTTGGAGAGAGATATTACGTGAACTTTTCATTAAATCATGGTCTCTAATAACCAAACAAATTCTTTTCTTCAGATTGGTATTGACAGAGTACTAACTTGCAGATTGTATGGGATTTTTATTTGAAATTTGCAACTGCTAATTCATTCAATTTGTAGCTGACCAAATCAAAATATTTTACATACTATATAATAGGTTATTACAATTTACAAGTATAATGTAACCTTTCCCCCAATTCCCAGTGGCATTTCTCTTGCTCTCTTCTGAGCCTTTCTACAATGCTTAGTTAGGTATGTGGCTTGAAACCTTTTGCTTTTTCCCAGACAACTAGCAGTCAGAATTTCTCCATGTGTGTCATTCCAGTCATTCTGAAGGACACTTGGCCAACAATAGGTCATTTAGGTAACTAATACTAAATTGAAAGTATTTTTAGGATTATTCAATTGCTCTCCACCTTCCTCCTAAATCACTAGGGATTTACTATACAGATGAGTTCCTGGACCAGTAGCAGCAGCAACACTTGGGAACTTGGTAAAAATGAAGAATCTAAGGCCCCACCCTTGACCAACCAAATCAGAATCTGCATTGTCAGAGATCCCCAGGTTATCTGTGTGCACATTAGATTTTGATAAACGTTGCTAGCGTACTCTTGACTGACATCAGAACATGATACTTCTATCACAGAACTGCATGGAATCTAAAGCACAAAATGTCATGTCTTCATTTTACCAAAGTTGCTGATGTCTCAGAAGACATGAAGTTAGAATCCTCTAACTCCAAAGTCTGTATAGTAATATGATAGAAGGATCTCTGGGTATAGAACTAGAAATTCAGGCTAGAATCCCAGTCCTGCTGTTCACTAATTTAGCAAAAAAAACCTGCAAGCTTAGATTTGTTAATCATTAATAATGTCTACTTTAAAGCGTTCTGAAATGTCAAATGTGAAATGCATATAAGTAAAGCCAACAATAATATTCTAAATAAATGTGAGTTGAAGAGAGCATAGCCACAGGCATAATTTGGTCAGGATCTGGCCAGAAAAGTAGATAGAACATGCTGGTATTATAATATAAACTTAGAAAAACTTCACCTGCTCA
The DNA here is from genome assembly GCF_003031525.2 of Neophocaena asiaeorientalis asiaeorientalis. Classification (NCBI taxonomy): domain Eukaryota; kingdom Metazoa; phylum Chordata; class Mammalia; order Artiodactyla; family Phocoenidae; genus Neophocaena; species Neophocaena asiaeorientalis. Next base: position 12,302,043 of record NW_020174698.1, on the reverse strand, counting down.
GCTTCTAAAATCCTTCCCTGGCTGCTGACTGTAATATAAATAAATGTATTGCCCAAAATATAAACATATAGCCAATCAATTGTTGGGTCTGTGGTCAATGAGACAATGCATCTCTTACCAAGGCATTCAGATTTAATTTATAAATAAATAAACTATTTGAAGCAGGCTACCAAATTCAGATGTTTGGTGTAAAACAGTTGGATTTATAATAATTTTTACACATAAATATAAATCAAAGTTTCTTAACGTTTAATGTGTACAAGGCTCAACTTAAGAGTTTGTTAAAAATATAAATTTTCCTCTCTGAATTGCCAGATCTGATTCACTAGATCTAAGATGTGGCAGGAATGTGCATTTTTTAAACAAGCTTTACAATTGATTTTAATGCTGGTGATCTACAAACTATTCTTTGGGGACAGCTGTGTTAAGCCAATAAAATACATTTAAGAAATTCCTAAGTTCATCAATATCAAATATAATAATAAAAATTGCAATTGTTATAGTTTTATTCTACATTTACAGCACCTCTCTGTGGTAGTATTATGAGTATCAGTATTTCACTAATAAAGAGCCTGAAAGTTTAGGTATCACATTAAGGTCATCCAGGTAGAAAAGGGTAGAACCAGAATTTGGACCCAGATCTGTTTGATTGTAGAACACAGGCTGTTAATCACTATATTATTTCCAAGGCACAGAGTTACCACCATCCTTCTAAGAAACAAGAAATTATCAACAGGGCTTGGGTCATCTTTATAGGAGGGGTTTGGAGGATATATGAGATGAACTGAAAATCTCAGCCGTTTTCTTGTAGTTATTGGAGATTCATTTGGGAGTGGGTTTAGGGGAGAGAAGATAAATAAGGTATAGAGGAGAGAATAGGTTACATGAGTGTATGATTCCTGATAATGATCATATGATATTTTCTTGAGTTCTATGTACAGGAATTGCAAGGCATATCCTTGTCCATTTGTCCCTATACTTTCTGGCTTGATTTCCAGGGTATGAAGCAGGTCACCCTTCTGGAAGGTGATGGTCACCGATATAAAACCTTAGGAGGAAATTTTTGGTGTTCTAAAAAGGAGCAAATTGTAATTTTTTGGAAGAGTAAACTGTAGCTTAGACATACTAAAACTATTTGAGAAAATATGGATTTTGTTGTTGCTGCTATTGCTATTTTGCTTTGTTTCTCTATATTCTATTTTATCTACAATAGAGATGATCTTTCGAAAAATAAAATAAAATACTTGCCTTCAAGAGCTGGTGATGCCAAAGTGGGTCCAGAAGCTTGCTCTGTTGGTGATGGAGGTGGTATGGCTGGGCTTTGTCCTGTGCACACAATGCAGGAGTAGGTATTGAACAAAAAGTGTTAATAAATTTAATATGCACAACTAAAATAGCTCTAGATCTGTCCCCAACATGCATAATTCATAATCCAAAGTATAATTCATATTATTATGCAATAAGAAAATTGTTATTAGGTGAGATCTTTAAGTGGATACATACAAAGATTCAGTTATCTTCAGAGCCATTTCTGAAAATATTTTTTTTCTTAGATGTATACACAATGTCAAATATATCTACTGGACTTCACTAATGGAAAACCTACATGCAATCAAATAAAGCAATTTATTTTCAATATGCACTTCAAATTATGGAAACTAAAATCACAGAAGCTAAGAGGAATTCTAATATACAGAAAAATCACCATTTTTTTCATTTAGTTAAAAATTCTCAAATGATATAATAAAGCAATGAAAGAAGGTTAAAATTCATAGGCCTTTTGATATTGAACAGGTACATTTTCTCCTGCCAAAATAAATGACCTGCAGTTAAGTAAATAATGGGCCAAAGGGAAAATATATTCAGTTTTATAGAAACTTGAAAGCCTGCCTCAAGTCTCTGGGCTTATTATGCACCATAAAAACCCACAATCGTTTCTGAGTACTTCCTTATCCCAAGTGATTTCTTTAATTAACCAAAAACATCCCAGCCATGAACTGTAAACATTAACTAACATATGATCTCATATGAAATGCTTGCAAAATGTTTTATCATTCATTTTCATTCCATAAACTCCTGCTGTGTGTTTCTTTTAAGTCCAAGAATCAATGCGGGCATATGCACCTTCTAAAATCTCACTGACAACTAGATATTATCAAATGTCAGCAGACCTGCCTGCTTACTGGAAGTCTTCCTTTTTTAGAATTTGTCAAAATTAGTTTGCTTTGGTGAATTGTGGATTAGCAACCTGAGTTACACACACACCACCTTCTGTGGTGGCGAGAAGGGAGGAATCCCAGGCCGTCAAGCTGAGTAGAAGAGGTTAGTCTCCACTCATCATAGAACTTTCTTCTAGCTGTTAGACCCATCCAGGTTGATTCTTGAGCATTTTCAAGTATGCACAAAAGCAAAGCATATTGTTCCATGACATGCAGGCCATATACCTAGAAAAGTATCCATCCATATTAGTATTAATTATTTTCCTCATGAAAGCAAAGATTTGATGGAAACATAATGCAACATAGAATTTCCTTTTTCAGTAAGCAAAGAAAAGGTAAGGATGGGCAAACTAAAAAAGGAGTTTGATCCACATTGTTTTTCCCTGGCTAACATTTATATAGTGCTTATTATGTGCCTAGAACGATCCCAAAGAGTTTTGATGTATTAAGTCATTTAATTTTTACAAGATGCTTAGGATGTAGGTATAATTTTCATTTTGCAGTTTTAAACTGAATTGAACAGGGATTCAGGTGCTCAGCTCCTAAGAAGTGGATTTGAGGTGCTGAAAGCTCCTCTCAGACTTCCTAAGGCAGGCAAAGGGTCATCATATGTAAGGGGTCATCACATATAAGGGGTTCTGCAGCTGGAGAGAGACAGAGGCATGGAGCTTCCACCCCGAGTTTCCACCGTCTTTGTAAGTCAAATGGATGTATACTTGGGGAAATTCACTCCCAAATCTTTCTTGAGAGCTGTTCTTGAAAAACTGTTTCTGAAATAGGATGGTATTTTGTAGTTTGCAAAACCTAGGGAGAATCTATCAAAAGATTGAGGAAGGAGTCAATTAAATAACTAAAGCTTAAAATACAAGTGACCATGAATATACATAAATCGTTTCTGAATACTAAGGCTTTTAAAAATATCTTCATGGAATCCTGCCTGTTCAAACTAAACTGCTTTCTCTCTTGTCAAATACTTTCTTGAACAGTAGTGATGTATAATCATAGTCTTGATAAGCAATTCAGGAATTTATTTTTAAATGTATTCAATTCTTTCCCCAGGGAATAATTCATAATTTAGACTACAAAATATTCTTATATTTTCCTGGAGGAACTATGAGGTCATTATTTTATATATTTTTTAAATTTAGTGAGCACTTATTATATCCCAGCACTGAAGAACCATTAAACCCCAACTCTGCCTATAAGAAGTTCCCAATATAATGGCTAAAATAGACTTACAGACAGATCATTATAATACAGTGTGAAGATGGGAAATAATATACACAGAGGGGATGTCACAGAAAGATTCTCACATTTAAAGGCCTAAAAGGAGATTCCCAGGTAAAGAATGGAAGAATAGAGGGAGGGATTCCAGACAGGGAGTATCTGGTGAAAAAAAGGCCTGGATGCCAAAATACATAGAACTATTAAAACGATCAAACTGGTGCTTCTGCAGCATAAAGTAAAATATCCAGTTTATATCAGAAATTCTCTACGACTGTAGAGAAATTCTCTCGCTGTAATCAGCGATATTACACTCCCTAAAATGGCTAACTGCATGATGGTGACGCAGTGGATGAAGTCGGGAAGTAGCACCACAAGAAAAAGGAAAAGCCAGATGTCCATTTGCCTCCATAGTGACAGTGCTAGGTAGCCCTGGCAGGGGAATTACTAGCTCAGGAAAAGTTATTGTTTTGCTAGGGGTCACCAAAACAAATCAGGCATGTCATACTTGAGAATGACACATGACTCTCTAGTACTGACTTATAGAAAAGCCTTCTTTTAGAGAATGCTATTGAAATCAGAGACCATTTTGATATATGAATGTATACAATATTATATGAATATAATAATTTATGAATTTATATGAATATAATGTTACATTAATAATAGAATTTTATAATGATAGCAATGTTGTTTAGTATAAAGACTACATGGTTGTAGTCAAATAGATAAATATGAGAGTTTCAGCTCCAACACTTTCAATCTGTGTGAATTTGAAAATTTCATGAAGTACCCAAGCCTTATGGGCCTTTATAAAATAAGGAGAGTTTTCAGGGCTGTTGTGAGGATTAAGTGATGAAGCATCTAACACAGAGTAAATACTCAAAATATTCTTTTTCCTACAATGTATTTACAATTTATATTCCATCTAATTATACAAGAGGACTTGAAACAGACTTTTGAAGTAAGAAAACAAAGACATAACAACAGATAAAATTAAACATGACAGAAATAGCAGAACTCATTTATAGGAAAGAGGCTTATCATTTTATTAGGAATATATTTCTTTGGAATTCCTGAAGATTGTTACTCTCTGAAGGGAGAATTCAGGTTGTTGAAATTTACATTGGAACTCTAAAGGTGCCCTTCATTTTACAAGCTATTACCCGAAAACCCCTCTGACATTCAAACATAGTGAATGGCTTTTTGTTCCTTGACTGATTTTGGTTGGCTTATTTCCATAATACCTGAATTGCATGTTTGTAAGCTGCCAATATTTTACTGTTCTGAGTTTTTTGTCACCCAAGTTGTTATGATTGTTGAGTCAAATTCCACTGGGGATAGTATACAGTGTGCATTCCTTCTAATATTCTAAGTTACAGATGTTTTCTTTACTTTGCTAGAAAAGATGAATGGAATTACTCAGAATCTCAAGTCAAGAAGGAGGCTGTGAGCAGAATTCAGGTAATGTGAAGGAAAAAGCAATTCACTATACTAAAGTTTAATTTACCTAGTTTTTTATCAAAGGAGATTTCCTGGTTCTAAACCATTTCGAGGCAACTAAAGTCTAGCAACTAAATCTTGAAACAAATGTTGAGGAGATTTTTTATGCTAATGCATGAAAGCTATTTTTCCTTGGACCTCCACTGCTTTTTCCTAGAGGTACTGAGTTCACCCAGAAGACTACAAACTCTTTGAAAGGCCTCCTGTGCTGCAAACAATGAATGGCCATAGATCTCGTGACAGAGAAGGTGTCACTCTAGTAAATGACTGCTGAGTTAAAATTCATTTACATCTTGAAAAATTAAGAAGTGTGAATAATTACAAATTCCTATCCCAATTCATTCTGTCAGCATCATTAAAAGCATTTGTGAATCTGTGACTGAACATAAAATGGGAAGATCTGAATTTAGTAAGAAAATTATTGTCAAGTGTGTTAAAGCAATAGTATTACTTCTATTTATTGGCACAAGGTTCCTAGACTGACATTTTTTGTAACATGTAGAATAATATTTTCCAAGTTTAGCATTGAACAAATACTAAAATAAAATGAAAATACAGTTTATATTTTAGGCTGATACATGTAATTGTGCTAGCGTCCTTATTAAAATAGGGACACGTTGATCTTCAAGTTTCCTTACTGAGTGTCTCTTTCTCTGCCTTGGATTTTTGGACCACTTACAAAATGGAGAGAAGGGACCGGAGGAATTTAGAGTGTCAACCACTCCTCCCTTTCCCACCCTATTTATTTAAAACAAAATTAAGACACCACTAATATAATAATGCTAGACTTGCGAATTTGACTATGAAATGAGGAATTAGGAATCTGAAGTTCAGGAGTTTGCATGGGGTGGATGGATCAAGGTTTTTACTCCAGTCATAGGCATCTTTATACCTCCCACTTATGTACTGATATGTTCTAAACATGTACTTTGCATTCCTTGTACTCAATCTTGTGAAGCGTATACGTAAACAGGCAATCATCACTTAACTGAGGTCTCAGTTGTTTCAAGGTAAAACAAGAACCGTAATGTCTCTTCCAGCTGGGTTGTTGTGAGTGTTCCTGGGCATAACTGTACAAACGAAATCAGTGAGGGGACCATAGGGAAGACAAAGAAGGACCCTGTTGTTATGGAGCTTACATTAAAGATGAAGGGAGACAGGCGATAAACAAGCAAGACAGATAATTTCTGACCTCAGAAAGGTAGGGACATCAAAACAGAGTGGTGAGGCAGACAATGACTGTGGGAAAGAGATGACACTAAATTGGTTAGAAAAGGAAGAATAGGGTCAGTACTGAGCAGGACTCCACTAACCTATGAAGATTTGTGCAAATTACAAAAAGTCTCCTTTCTGGGTATGTGCTGTCCAAGGTGGCAAAGTCTGAACAGGAGGGCTTGCTTAGTGCAAAATTAAGAGGCAGTTCTTACCCTGGTCAGTTGCAGCTCCAGTCCGAGTCTTGAGGAGGAGAGAAGAGCAGGGGGCCTTTGTGTAAGTATACAAACTGCAGGACAAGTGCGTAATGTATGAAGTGGCTCTGTCTCCAAGGGGGAGACCCTTGAGTTCTGACTTGAATACAAAGAAGCAAACCTCAGAAGAGGTCCGATAGAAAGATTCTTGGCAGGGAAAGGCAAGTCAAAATGCCCAAGTTAGGAGCCAGCCTGGCTTGCTTAAAGGTCATTGGTGCTGGAAAGCAGAGGCAAGCTCGTATCAGAGCACTCTCGGCTGTTCCAGTGAGTTTGGATTTGTTCTAAGGGCAGCAGTAAGCTTTTGAAGTGTTTTAGTATGACATGTAGGTTTTTAAAAGATCATCGGCTGCTGTGTGAAGAGACACAATGTTTGCAGAGGAAAGCTTGTGAGAGGCAGCAGAAGATCAATTGGTGACTATTGAAATAACCCAGGTGAGAGATGACATGAGCTTGGTCTAGGTGGTTGCAGTGGAGATTCAGTTGTTTGCGCAAAAAATGTACATGAGTACCTACTCAGTACTAGGCACTTTCCTAGGATATGGAGTTATAGCAGTGACCAATATAGACAAAATCACCTATTTTGTGGAGCTGAGATTCTACTGCGCAGAGAGAAAAAATATCAACAAAATAAGTAAAATGGAAATCAGTATCCTATTAAAAATGTATCAAGGAAGGGTAATAAGGAATGCTATTTAGAGTAACGGGTGGCAGTTTTAAAGATATGGGCAATGAAAAACATAGAAATTATAGATAAGTGGATGGACTCGGAGTACGTTTTGACACAAACCCAATAGGATTTTTAAATGAATTTGATATGGTAAGTGAGGGAAAGAAATCAAGGATGACTGACAATTTGGCTTGAGCATCTGGGAATGAATGAGAAAAGTAATACTCAGATAAGGGCAGGAAATTTCCTGTTTACTCAGCTAGATGCTGTTTATGGACTAATTACTTAGTCATTGTTGTCACTTGAATTATGTAGTTTTCAATTTTGCCAGAGGACTTATATAGAAGACACTGAAGTTGAAGCCATAGTTATTTTGTTGGATTATTGCAAAAATATATCATATTGGTAATTAATTTTCAAGATTTTTTTCATGATTTTAGAAAAATTTTAAGCAAATGGATTCTTTAGTATAAATTGGCTATGCAACCCTACTATAGGGTGTTTAAAACACCATAAGCTTCAAGTTCTTAGATCAAAGAGCATCCTCCAGGCCAAAATGTTTCTACTGGAAAGGTTTCTTTGCATCCTGATAAAAAGCTTCCCTAATATTTCCATGTGTTATTATATATTTGCATATTTGCTTTGATGAAAAGCAAGGAATAGTAGCCAAATACATATTTCATACATTCTTTTTTTTTTTTTTTTTTTTCTTTCTGCGGTACATGGGCCTCTCACTGCTGTGGCCTCTCCCATTGCGGAGCACAGGCTCTGGATGCGCAGGCTCAGCGGCCATGGCCCACGGGCCCAGCCGTTCCGCGGCATGTAGGATCCTCCCGGACCGGGGCACGAACCCGTGTCCCCTGCATCGGCAGGCGGACCCTCAACCACTGCGCCACCAGGGAAGGCTCATACATTCTTTTGATTAAAAGTGATAAAGGTAGTATTAGTATGTTTTCTTCATCTCCAATTTATAAGGTAGAAATAATTCTTCCATGGAAAAGCCAACTAAAGAAAGGAAATAAGATTGATTCAAGATCATATCATTGTTCCATTTATCCTTGTACCTTGATTATGACAGAATACCTGATGTCTGGGACTTAACAAAAATAAATGCACAGAATCATAACCATACAGTTTTGGGGTGTGGAAGAGATCTTTGAAATCAGCTATTCCAACACCCTAATGTTTCAGGTGGAAAAAAATGGTCTCTAGAAGGAAAGGTGGCCTAACCAAGGTCATGCGTCAAGAGCATTTAAGATAAACGTTTTTCACTCCATTTCATTTTTCTATTTATTGAATATTTATTTGGAAGGTGAAGATAAATGCTAATTATTTTATCTATTGTCATAAATGACTCATAACTCTTAGAAGATCTTTAAATATTCACTTCCTAAGATGAAAAGTCTCATAGTTTTCTTCAGTGGTCAAGTTCTATTTAATTAGATACTAAATTGACCTCAAGTAGCACATTTAGTTACCTGACCTCATTTTGACAATTCTAGATAGACTGTCTAGTGGAAGGTTTTCAAGACTTTCAGAATTACTATTTCTTCACTTTTCCTAAATAGTCCCTTCTAGCTATCCAAATTATCTCTCTGTCAACCCCAGAGCAAATCATATTTATACATAAGGTGAGGCAATAGGCAGACAGTAAAGATGGAAGAAACAGACAAATTGGTAATATGAATTGTATGTTTTTCTTTTAGTACAAAGGCCAAAGCTGATAGGAAAAGAGATTAATGAGCCATATTAGATGGACTGCAGTCTCAATTTATAAAAATAAAAACTGTCTCATGTACTTAGGATGCAAATATCCTACTTGCCATGGAGTCATCCAATGAAATGTCTTTCATCTCTTCTTTGATTCCCTCTACCCACTCCCTTCACAACCTTTATGCTCCCAGAGTACCCAGTGTACACTTTATTGTCTGATTCTCAATACATTTGTTTATTTACAAGTCTGTGCTGGGATTTTTTGTTATTGTTGCTGTTTTTGTTTTTTTTATCCTCATTCGACTACAGCAACTTGAGAACAGAATCTGGAATGACAATACATATTTGGTAAAGGAAAATGAATAAAGGAGAAAATGAATGATTATATGAATGAATGAATAAATGAATGTTGCTAAATGCTACTCTGTTATATGTTCTAGAGTGTTTGAATATGAACAGAGCAAATCACAGTATTTTTAGTTCTTGGTAGAGTACAAAATGGTTTCAACAAAATATTAAAAATAATAAAATTTTACTTATTTATTTTTTGGTTTTGTATTTTTCAATTATTTATAGTTCCAGACCAAAGTATTCATTTTCTTTCTGTGAGACTCTTTACCAAGTTGTTTATGAGTACCAATCTTTCAATGAAAGTGAAACATTAACACTTTTATCCACGATTAGTGGGAAAAACTGAGCTGAAAGTTCAAAGATTTAGAAAGGTAGCTTCATTAGTTAAACAGCTCAATCAAAATATAACACTTGCAATATATTCTGAATCTACAGTTACCCTCAAGTGGAAAGACTATGAAATTACCCATTGTGGTATATTTCAAGCTTAAAGAATCATGTCCCTAAATATGTAACCTGAATAGGATTTTAGTGCCAGAAGAAACAAGAATTTACTGAGAACACTGAAACCCAAAGAAAATGAACAACTTGCTAAATTCACCTAAGTGACACATAAGTAGGATCCATGAGTGCGGATTCCCAATGTAGTGCTCTGCACAGCAGCATGTTGTCTTTCTGTCTGCATTTATTTTAGAGATAGCAAAGAAGGACTAGCAATGAACAAAATATATGATGAAATCTAGAATAATGTTAAACAATTTCAATTCAGTACAAATGTTATGTTGTTATATTATGCTTTAGAATTCTATAGTCAATGACATTCATAATAATTAAAAGAAAACAGATCTTAAGTGCAGTATCCTATATTATGGTGTAATGATATTTTTAATGGATGTTTTAATCCTTGTTTCATTTGAAGATGATTTGAAATACAAATAACACATGTTTTCGACCATCAGTTATGTCAATTCAATTTTCAAAGTTACAATTAATTCAAATTAGGTCTCTGAGATGCTGTTCTCCAATGTCAAACATGTTTAACATTCTTTATCAAAATGGAGATGCCGGGCTTCCCTGGTGGCGCAGTGGTTGAGAGTCCGCCTGCCGATGCAGGGGACACAGGTTCGTGCCCCGGTCTGGGAAGATCCCACGTGCCGCGGAGCGGCTGGGCCCGTGAGCCATGGCCGCTGAGCCTGCGCGTCCGGAGCCTGTGCTCCGCAACGGGAGAGGCCACAACAGTGAGAGGCCCGCGTACCGAAAAAAAAAAAAAAAAAAAAAAAAAATGGAGATGCCTATTCTCTAAGTGAGTTGAGTGATAGAAGTATAACAGTGACTTATCTTACTAAAAATCAATTTTTTCCATGACATATATTCAAAATATTATGTTTAAAATTTTAAGGACATAATTGAATAGAATTAAAAATGGATAATTTTTAAGAAAAATTACAAAATTTCAATAAAATTTTGAGTTAAAAATCTCAAGTTTTATTTATATCCCTAAGCATTCCCCTACCCCCATCACATGCTAACTTTCTGACTAATGAGCTATTATTCACTTAATTTAATTGATCATTGCTACTAAAACAAAAGTATCAGTTCTAATAAGGTTGTTGTCTACCAAACAGGTCATTATAACATGTCATATTCCTAAATATGAGTACATTCAATATATCATAGCTCTCAAGTCAAAATTTAATACTTCAGGTTTTACATTTGGTTTTACTTTTCAGAGATGCAACACACTTTATTGATTTATTCCAAGACTGAAAATCAAGTCACAACAAATTATTGATCATAGGGACTGTGAGTAGCAAACAGAAAGTTGAGAAAATAAGAGAAAAGATGGTTCCCAAGACAAAATCATTACATTTACAAAATGCATTAAAATAACTTTCAAGTAGAATAACAAATTCACTTCTTAAGAGGTAGAAGGCTTGACATTTTTGTAAACTACCTAAACATGGAAAATAAATAATGTCTCCTTCCATCTCGTATCTTTTATGGTTGTTTGACTTGAGGATTCTACCAAAGATGTTATTGACAGAGAATAGCTGGCACAGTCAATTGCTAAATCAATTCCTAAACTACTAGAATCTGTTGTTTTCATTCTCAATAACATCAGGACCTACCAACAACCTTAGAGATAAATCTATGCTGTGCTCTCTTCCATCTCAATTTGCTGTCACTCTAACCACTAAGAATAAAATTCACCTAAAAATCTAATGATGGAATTGGATGATATTTTATCAGGCCTTATGGCCAGCTTAATAGACACCCAGGAAATTTAAAAGTAAACCATAATCCAAGATTCCTCCAGTAATTTTGGTGAGAAGCCATCTGATCTCTTGAGTATGGAGTCACAGTCCACTCTGCTTACACTTTCTATACCAGATTCCCTTCACTGACAAACCAACAAAGGCAGCTAATAGTTAGCAGCAGATTGCCTGCTTTCTTTGGCAGTTGTATTGGCAAGATTTAGGAGTATATGTCAAATTTACACTATAATGGAAATAGAAATTGTGAGTTTGTTTTAAATTACATCACTCAAAGCAGAGTAAAGAAAAGGAAGGGAAAGAGAAAACCTAAGAAGCAGTGACCCCCTTTTCAAAAACTATTTATAATTCTCCCTATAGTGCTGGAGACAATAAGCATCTATCTGAGCAAATTCTGCAACTTCCTCTAGGTTCAATTTCTTAATCTATGAGGTGGAGAACTTAAACCCACCTCCTAGGTTTTGGTGAGAATTCAGTGAATTCCATGTGCAGCACTTAGCACAGTGCCTGGTACACTGTTAACTCTCAGTAAGTGGTAAATCTTTTCCATCGTCAATGTTGTCATCACCATCTCTAATAGTCCCCAAAACTCTTTTAAGGTTAGACACAGAATAATGTCGGATGACTTCCTGAGTTTTTCTTCAGCTCTAGGCAAGCCATGTTTTTCAAGGTTCATTGTGTATTTCCTTATCTTCAAATACAGGGAGGTACTTTTTAAAGCTATTGTATGGCATTTGGAAAACAGTGTTGCTTCTCTTTTATACAGAGATCTCATACATACAAAATAGAATCAGTCTGATACCTTTCAACCACCCCCTATAGCTATTTCCAACCCACACAGAACTTGGCAAAGGGACGGGATGCTGCCATTGTCCTATTCTTTATATACACCTGTAGGAAAATTTCTTTCCTTTTTTTTCCCCCATATTGTCTCTAACACATGAAAGTATTCCATGGTTACAAGCATTTCAAAGAGATATGAAGGGGCTTCCCTGGTGGCGCAGTGGTTGAGGGTCCGCCTGCCGATGCAGGGGACACGGGTTCGTGCCCCGGTCCGGGAAGATCCCACATGCCGCGGAGCGGCTGGGCCCGTGAGCCATGGCCGCTGAGCCTGCGCGACCGGAGCCTGTGCTCCGCAACGGGTGAGGCCACAGCAGTGAGAGGCCCGCGTACCGCAAAAAAACAAAACAAAAAAAAAACAAAAACAAAGAGATATGAAAAGCCTAAGGAAGAACCTAGAGTCAATTAATAAAGAATCTTCTGGTTTTGGAATTTACCTCAGGAAGAGAAAAAAGGGGCTGACATTTTGTTTTAGTGGAGAATTTTCTACTGGGTGCTTTAATAAAGATGATAAAACTCCATATCTTTTCAACTACAGGCAGGTAACATAAATTTAAATACTTCAATGCTTGTGCTTAATAGATAAAGGGTAAAATGGAGACATGTTAATAATTATTATGTAATAGGCTAACACCACAATTAAATTCACAAAAACATTCTCACCTGACCGACCTATCTGGAAATCATCCAACTTCTCTTCCTGTTTTAAACAGTGTATAATTGATATTATTTTGTCATTTAAAAAAAGACACACTGCTTATCCAGTGTCTGCCAGGAGGCTATTTATAATTTACACAAAAAATATTCCTCTGGGAAAAAATCATTATTAATGTAATCATTGTCATGAAAAATAGAAAATGGAAAAGGTTTATATCTTATGTAACCTCCATATAAGAGAAGATTAAATCATCAGTTTGTTTTTCACCGGATGTTTCAATATGAGAGTGTTGGTGCTTTTTCTATGTCTATTTCTAAGACATTCCAGTTGTTACAAACCTTGTCTACCAAACACATGCTCGTTACCTCAACATGTGAGTGGTTGCAAAAAAAAATGGTTTATAGGTGACAGTTTTTTCTTCAGGAGAGCACCATGTCAATCACAAAGCAGAAATATTGAATAAAAGAGAGTAGTGGGGATTTGAGAAATGTAATATAAATAATTAAGCGTGCATGACAAAGGACAGACACTAAGTATAATGGGGTCTAATCTGGAAGGACACAGTGCAATAAAGATAACAACTACATGATGAGACATTACTTTGTTCAGTTCTTCTCCTGTATTTATTTCCCACTAGGTATTGTAATTTAAAAAAGTATACCTAATTATATCACTATGTTTTCCCTCTTGGGTTGAAAAAATTGACCACCTAAATAAGGATAAATACTAAACTCATCGTAAGCAACTAATAATAACAATCTGAATAAAGCTGAAGATAAACATTGATGAAATACTAGCACCTCACCTTTATCAAGCCTGTTCCAGCCTCTGCGGCTCTTTCTTCTCTAGATGTTTATAGTGAGTATAATCTGCATCATATAGTTTAGTCTTTTTTTTTTTTAGTTTAGTCTTTAATTAGTACCTTCTTCCACTTTTCTCCCCAAGCTTCTTTATACCGTTCATTGTTTTATCTGTAATAACTTCTGACTAGATCGTTACCTCCTTCTACTTTGAAACTCATGTTATGACCACCAGCATTGAGTACATACTAGGGGTTCAGTAACTGCTGGGAGACTGACAGGACGACTTGCAGCGTATCAACTTGGATGTTGAGGAGGAGATAAATAGGCAAAACATATTATCTTCAAATGTGGAATAATTATTACTACTATGTGGGAATAAACAGTATTAGTGCCTCAACACAGAATATTTTAGAAAACCAAAACATAAAATACATTAGGCTAGAATAGCAATCATAGAACAGATCAAAAAATCCTGAGTGACTGGTTGAACAGTCTTCAGCCTATAACGTTAATGTTAATATTGCAAAATTCATTATTGTCTTCATCTTGCACAAACATCCTATATGGGAATAAAAGCTATGGACAAGGAATATTTGTTTACCAAATTAGGTCTCTCTGAAAGTAGCTATATCAAACTACTTAGTTTATAATTAGTTATATCAAAATAGGCCATGGGGCATACTTATTTCTATGTTTAAAATAGGGCTGCTTTTAAAACTAAAAAATAAAATAAGACTTGCTTAAGAAAAGGGTTTAAGAACTATGCATTTAGCTGAATGGTTAGAAAGCCCTAAATTCCCTGTTCTTTATCTTCTGCGCCACCCAAATGAACCTTAGAATAGCACTAGGGGAATATATTTACATAATCACTAGAATGCTTTTTTAATCTGCACTCTTGCATATAAACGACAGATAAGATTATTAAAAGACATGACACATTAATAAATAACACCTAATTAGTTTGATAATTCTTTGATTAAGCCCTAATTTTCCTTGCTTCTCATTCAGCAATTCAAATTACTCTGTATTATTTGTTCCTTTTCAGACTATTTTAGAACAAGCTTTGAATAGTCCCGGTGGGCTACCTGAGAAGGAATTTATTCTTATCTGACAGTAGGTTCATGCCATTAATAGTGACAAGGCCAGACCAAAACAACACTGTAATGAAAGTTCCCTCATAGCAAAGACATTCCTCTAGAATCTGACACCTCATTCAAAAGGGCTGGAGACAAATTCTGAGAAAGCAAGAAAAATGAAATGTTAGGTCTTCAGTTTGTTCTCCTTACACGTACAAAGAGAAAGTAAAGTGATATGAACATTATACTGTGGGGAGAGAATTCTTATTTACTGGCCTTCTCCCCAGACCTAATGCCCTTTAACACAATGAAGCTGACTGAGAGAGTAGTAGCAGCAGCAGAGGAATCATGGCCACTCAGAAGTGCTTGGATCTATTTCTGCACATTCTAGCTATTTATAATGACTAGAATGTTTAATGGATTGATTGAGACAACTATGAAAATTGGATACATTTATCTTAAATAGATTCCCCATACTTCAAATAATCAGAAGGCAACTTTCATGGGGCCAAGTCCAGGAACTATGCACACCTGTAATGAAGTGTAGGCTCTCTCTTTTTTTTTCCTCACTTCTGTGTAATTCTATATGCTGCCTGCAGTTTACTGACACACACAGCAAACCCAGCTTTGTTAATTCTGAGCCTCCGTCTCTAGAGATAATACCAATAACTCCTTCAAGAATCTTTACACAAGGCCTATTTGCAATGCTTAGAAACCTGTCATCTTTCTAAATAAGAAGATTATTTCTAGGAATGAATAAAGAGGGCTGCTCTGGGATGATCATCAATAATTTTTTTAGTGACATAACTATTATACATCATGAATTCAATTCAAGAAACATAGCATGTATCTGGCAAGGTATGAGGCAACAAGGATTTCAAGGAAAATGTTTCTTGAACGTGTATATAGGGCAGTAAAGGAAGACTTGCTAGGGAGAGGATGATAATAATATATGATAAATTGGAAAGATAATAAGAAGTGGTGGGTAGAAAACCATAATTTTGCTATATTTGAGCACCACTGCTACCACTATACATCTAAATAGTACATATTATAGTCAGGTAGTGTTCTAAGTATATGTGTCCATGCATGAATGATTCCATTATTATCCTATAAAGTAATATCTATTATCCTATTTTAAAGGAGAAGTAGGCATCACGCATACTTGTTCACTGCTATATCTACAGAATCTAACATGGTTCGTAGAACTCATCTAGATGACACTTAAACCAAACTCATCAATGCATATAATGCAGGATTTTTTCATATGAACCTCAATATAACACTATAAATTATGTATTATTACCCACATTATATAGATAGTAGAACCAAGGATAGAAGACATCAGATGACTAGAATGGGCAAAATTGGTCTAGTATGCTGTTGATGTGGTTCTAAAAAACTAAGCACTTGGAAAGCTTTGGCCTTTCAGTGCACTTTGACCATCTGCTCATGTATTCTGCAACAATCCCATTATCCGCCTCATTGACAGGGGAGGAAATGGAGACTTAAAGAGATTGATTAACTTGACAAAAGTTATAATTTCAAGCAAGTGTCAGGGCCTAGATTTGAAACCATGCAGTCTGGCTCTGGAGTCTGTATGCCTAACCACCTGTTCTCACTGCCTGTAATGTTCATGCATTAAATGGCTACTTCTGAAGAACCAAAATAAAACATTGCAAAACAACAGAAATCAGCCAAAGAAGAAAAGGAAGAAATTACTGTTTGTTAGGTTATAAACAGGTCTGGTTCTAGCACTTTCCTTCATACACTGTGGTTTTGACCAACAGTCACACATATTTCACTTTTCTTATTTATATCTAGACCTCATTTAAGTTTCTACCTCTTGTGTGAACTTAAATTGTCAAGATAGTTTGCAGTATTTTGAGTTGCAATATTAATTTCTTAAGTCACTTATACACAGTTCCCATCACCACCCCCATGAAAAAATGGCTTGTGAAATATGCCCCAACTTCCTTCCAAACCATGTTTTATACTCAACAGCTTTAGCACTATTGCACAAATTTTCTTGTTTTCAAAACCTTAAGCAGAGGGCTGCCTGATCACACTCTCTCAAATACTGGTTTTGTGTCATTGTTCTACTTTAAATCTTTCAAAGATTCTCTTCCATGCCAGATATCAGCCGTGCCTGACTGACCAAGTGTCTGTAATCTGTCACCACAAACATCACTTCTAATGCCCCAATGGTTTCTAATCTTAATTTATCCCCTATCCAGTCTGATATCATCATTGTCATATAAATGTATCAATTTCACATGCCCTGCTATGTCCTCATTCATTTTCTCTTTCATTCATACACAAAGCAAGTTCTATGTATTCTTCAGCAGTTAGTCAAATAATATCCATTTTTCAAGTTCTAGATTCACATTATCTCTCCTGACACCAGAAATCACGGATGTCTCTCCTCTGAAACTTGTAACATTTAGTGCCTGTATTATGCAATCTCTCAAGTTTAAACTTTTTTCTACTAATTAGTTCCTTTCTTCTCTTTCATCCACACCACTTGTTAAAAGAGAGATCATCTTTAGTATTCTTATGTCCTTTATTGTGCTCAGTTTGGGACTGCTGAGCACGCAGAAGATACTCAGTGCTTGTACTCTGACTTATTTCACTCTGTCTCCAGGCAACCTCATCTCCACCACTGACCTCTCCCCGAAGCTCCACACTTGATTCTCTAACTGCCTACTTCAGGGCTTTCTGTGAGAATTAAATGAATAAAGTATGTGAAAGTATACAGAATGAACCTTAGTATTTAGCAGATGCTTATCAAATGACATCTGGATTGGAATTTTCACTTATTCCCCTTTTGCAACTGAATACCAAATGTGGCTTTAAGAATAAGTGAGGGCTTCCCTGGTGGCGCAGTGGTTGGGAGTCCGCCTGCTGATGCAGGGGACGCGGGTTCGTGCCTGGGTCCGGGAATATCCCACATGCCGCGGAGCGGCTGGGCCCGTGAGCCATGGCCGCGGAGCCTGCGCGTCCGGAGCCTGTGCTCCGCAACGGGAGAGGCCACAACAGTGAGAGGCCCGCGTGCCACAAAAAAAAAAAGAATAAGTGAATTCAGTCTCCTACTTCTCCAGCTCTGCCCACTCTAGTGGGCACTCTCTTCCTTTACTTCCTATTTAGGGCATCTTTTTGGGTTTTCAGGCCAACAATCTCTGAATAAGCTTTTACTTTACTTTCCTATGGTATCAATATTAATAAATCCCATAAGTCTACTTTTGTGATATTTCTAAAATCAACTTAGTTACCTTCATACCACCTCCCAAGGTCAAGCTTTACTTCCTCTCCTCGGACTTACCCTAATAGGTCCTTCCTATTTCATTCTCTGAACCATCTTGCACAACATTTCCAATCTTGTTTCTCCTTCTAGGTCCCTGAGTGCCAATCAGAGTGAACCACTGACAGTTCCCTAAGTCTTGGAAGCTGAGAGATTTCATGTTAATCCTGAGGGCCTTAGAATTAGGCAGACCTGGGTTTAAATTCTTTGTCCACACAGTGTATGACCTGGACAAAACACTTGAACTCTCTGCCTCAGTTCTCTCATCTGTAAAACAAGGATGATAACACACTACTCTCAAATAAGGATTAAATAAGATTTAGCAAAAAGTAAATACTCAAGAATTGACAATCACAAAAGAACATTTCAATATATTGTGATTCTGTGCCTTAATTATTATCGCTTTAGCCTTAAATGTCTTTATCCTTAACTTGATATAGGCATATCCTACCAATTTCTCAAGGTCCATTTCAATTTTTACCTCTTCCATAAGATTTTCTCTGAACTTTCACACTAGGAGTGCTATCATTTTGCAGTAAATTTCCATAGTAAAAGAGAAAGCAAAAAAATTTGGGGAAGGACATGTGCATATATTATCATTTTAAGAATCTTAAGAAATTAATTTTACAAAGAAATTCTCCAGACTAAAGACCCAAAACAAAACCCCACAGCAAAGTATTTAAATCCTGATTTGTGTGGCCCCCATCTTTACATTCTCTCCATTGGGTTCCAGTGTACTATCTGGGTCCACTGAAGCCAATCTTAGTTTTTTTGTTTCTTTTTTGAGCTATTTTCACTATTTGTAGAGACTAATATTCCTTGTCTTATTTTTTCTTATAGAGCTTCCAAAGAAGAGCTATAATTAATTATTTTTAAACAATAATTAAAATTAATTAATTTTTTATTTTATTTTATTTTTTTAAGATGTTGGGGGTAGGAGTTTATTAATTAATTTATTTATTTTTGCTGTGTTGGGTCTTCGTTTCTGTGCGAGGGCTTTCTCTAGCTGTGGAAAGCGGGGGCCACTCTGCATCATGGTGCGTGGGCCTCTCACTATTGTGGCCTCTCTTGTTGCAGAGCACAGGCTCCAGACGCGCAGGCTCAGTAGTTGTGGCTCATGGGCCTAGTTGCTCCGCGGCATGTGGGATCCTCCCAGACCAGGGCACGAACCCGTGTCCCTGCATTAGCAGGCAGATTCTCAACTACTGCGCCACCAGGGAAGCCCTAAAATTAATTATTTTTAAACAATAAAACTCATTCTATCTTGTAATTATCATGTAGCACCACTGGACAGTTTTAAAAATCACACATTATAGGATATTCATGATCTTATTTTTCTCATATCTTGAACATTTTCTATTTCATCAACTTAGGAATTATTTCATCATTACTCGTCAATTATTCCCAACAATGCTAAGGAGAAAAAATTTAAGAAAATAGAATAATGATGGAATTGTCCAGAAGGATGATCTAGTTGTAAGATAAATCATCATTATCTCATCATTCAGTTTTTTCATTGTGTTGACTAAAGTTTTGCATCATCATTCAAGATGGTATAAAAGCCTGGAGACATTTTTACGGTCTACTTTTAGTTTCATTTAATACAGGTTAGAATTTAGAGTTTTTATTTTCCATCCATTACTGCAAAGAGAAGAATATTGACACACAAAGCTTTTTATTGGGTGAATCAGAAGATGAATGCAAAAAGACAGCAGTACACTAAACCTTAATGATTAGGGTGAAATTGAAATTGACTGTTCAAGTGAAATTTTAAACTATGAATCTTCACATGACAATGAATTTTCTCAAACCCAACGATCAACGAGTGAACAATATATTTCAAAGGACAAAAAGGGAATATGGTATTCTCATCTGGTTAGTTCTTCAACTGGGACTTTATCATGCAATATTTTGTGGGAAGAACGTGAAACATTTCGTTAGAAGGTTATGTTATAGTACTCGTTCATCTTTTATAAAATCTGAGTGCCAAAATTTATGTTTTTTAAGTGTACAAATGCTAAGGAAGTCAGAAGGATTAATAATGTATAAATTTTTTAATTATTGGATTTATCATTCTAATTAATGTTTATAAATCTAATAATAAAAATGTTCTACAATTATGGAATCAAGATGAGATCTTCTTTTCAACAAAATTAGGAGCCATCAAAAATTTCAAAAATTCAGCTGTTGCATTTTGGTGATGCAAGTTCTGAAAGAATTTGAAGTAATAGCATCCTAGAGTCTTTTAAAGATGTTTGAAATCTGGATAAATTGTAGGTTTATGTATGATAGTTGACGAGCGGCTTTAGTTCCTTTTGGAAGATGTTTCCAATTTGGAGTGTACACACCTTCAAAACCAGGTAATTGATCAGATAAACATTTAACTTTGCTATGTTTAAATTTTTATCACGATTTTCACCATTCCTTTAATCTTACTTCTGTGATCAATTTTTAAATGATTTAAACTATTAAAAACGTTAAGAGGTCCAAATGATAAGTGGAGATAACTATTTGTTGTAGTATCCTGAGATTAGCTTGTACATTTTCTGAACCTCTATTGCATACCTATCAAGTTTTCCTTAGTTATAAAATTATTTGTACTATGTCTTATCTCTTTTCTGGATTATGAGCTTATAGAGAGGATTCAACAAATGTTTACTGAGTAAACATCAAAACTCCCAAAGCTTTTGTTCTGTGAAAATAATTAGATGTTTGGAACTAAAGTGAGTATGTTTTTTAGGAGCAGGATTTTTTGGAGAAGAGTAGAGCAAGGCTAAATTTTACCTAGTCTTCTCCAATACAGCCAATTGAGCTCTGAAATACACTAGATTAAACCATTGAATAACAGTGACTATAACGCAATTACATTTGACCTCTTCTCAGCAGGATCAAACCAAAAATGCAGTTAAGCACCACTGAAGTTCAAAAAAAGGATCTTAATAAAATGAGAGTACTAACTTATTCCTTGAGGCTCTTTCTAGCTATGGACTTAAAACCCACAGAATTGGAATGTGGGCTGCCAAAGAATACCTTATTATAGTCAGAAAAGATTTTGATAGGTGAATACCTTCAATTTTAAGAGAATAAATGACACAGAAAGTAGAATAAATTACCTTGACATAAATTCTTGGCTCAAGTAAAAGTCAGACAATAGCTGGAATTTCAATAGTGGGATAACTTCTAACGGATAAACTTTAGCTTGTATTGAACTTTAATCATAATGGCTACAGAGATGAAAAGCTGAAAATAAGCGTTAAAATTACTAAGCGAAAGCACACTAGCCCTGGTCCTTGTACTGGACATTTAAATTGATTTCTTTATCTATAGTAAGTATAAAGGGGTCTGTGAGCCATGTGATTTCTTACTCATAGAAACGCGTCTCTTGTTTAATTTGGTTGACTCTGTCCGGTAATGCATTCAATTTATTTGGCCCAAGTGGAAGCTGATGAAGAGGGAGTATGAAAATGCCTAGCAAAATCATGATGTCTCTTTTTAAGAGTCTACCTAAATGAATGAAACTATCAGTAAGCTGTCGCTTAAGAAAAATGTGCTTAGCCACAAAGTATGGAAAAGGAAATTGGAGTTACTGGAAAGTTGATAAAGATTAATAAATCTAAAGGCTTCTATCTTGACCATCTGTACTATAAATTTCTAAAAATAAACAAAAAACAAAAAGACAAAAGACACTGTAAATTGAGTCTCGGAGTTGCCACCAAAGTCTGCTTTGACCAGTTTTAATAGTTCTCTTATAAGACTATTAATTTGTGAAGATGTATACACCCCTATGTTCACTGCAGCACTATTTACAATAGCCAAGATATGAAAGCAACCTAAGTATCCATCAATAGATGAATGGATAAAGAAGATGTGGTATATCTATCTATCTATCTATCTATATATATATTCATTCAATGGAATATAACCCAGACATAAAAAAAAGTATGAAATCTTTCCATGTGAGGCAACATGGATGGACCTGGAGGTTATCATACTAAGTGAAATAAATCAGAAAGAGAAAAACAAATACCACATGATTTCACTTATATGTGGAATATAAAAAACAAAACAAATGAACAAACAAAATAAAACAGAAACAAACTCATAGATACAGAGAACAAACTGGTGGTTGCCAGAGAGGAGGGGTTTGGGGGATGGACGAAATAGGTGAAGGGGATTAAGAGGTACAAATCTCCAGCCATAAAATAAGCAAGTCATGGGGATGTAATGTACACATAGGGAACATAGTCAAAAGTGTTGCAAAAACTTTGTATGGTGATGGATGGTAACTGGACTTACTGTGGTGATCATTTCATAATGTATAAAAATATCAATCTCTAAGGTGCACACCTGAAACTAATATAATAATATTGTGGGTTAATCATAACTCAATAGAAATTGAAAAATAAAAAATAAATTAAAAGAAAGAAAATGACAACTAGACACTTCAGCCCTAGAGGAAAAGTGGGGGTCATCAGCTTCAGGACAGCCCCCATGTGAAGATGGGATCTCTCTCTTTCTCCTTCTCTCTCAGTCTCTCCCTCTCTTCCTCTTCCCCTCCCTCCTCCCTAAAGTAGGTTAGGGGCTATTCAAAATGCATCCTATTACATTGAACATCTACACATTCAGGAGATCTAATGGTGGGGTTGTTAGTTATTGAAGGGCAGCAGAGAAAGTATTTCTTGAAGAAAGGAGCTCTTCAATGTCCATAATATCTCTAAAATTACACATTGTAGACATATGTCTACTCCAGTTGCTCACAGTTTTGGCCTTAGTAGCATACACTAATTTTCCAGGTTTAAACAGAATTTTCTTAATTTTTCAACTTAATATAGAGTGTGTCAGTATAAGAGAATTTTAACTAGATACAACAAAATGATCTGATCCCTATAGTTCATTCTGCCTAATTAAGATGGTCCCTGTAATTGAGGTGGGGATTGTTTCTGGCCATAGAATACTGCATATTTACTGTAGAGAAAGAGCAATTCAGTTCATCTTCAGATAGTTAAAAAATTTTAAGACAATATTAGTCAGAAGTATTTTATTTGATGAGATAAAAAAGCAACATGTGAGGGCTTCCCTGGTGGCGCAGTGGTTAAGAATCCGCCTGCCAATGCAGGGGACACGGGTTCGAGCCCTGGTCTGGGAAGATCACACATGCCGCGGAGCAACTAGGCCTGTCAGCCATGGCCGCTGAGCCTGCACGTTAGAATTTTAACTAGATACAACAAAATGATCTGATCCCTATAGTTCATTCTGCCTAATTAAGATGGTCCCTGTAATTGAGGTGGGGATTGTTTCTGGCCATAGAATACTGCATATTTACTGTAGAGAAAGAGCAATTCAGTTCATCTTCAGATAGTTAAAAAATTTTAAGACAATATTAGTCAGAAGTATTTTATTTGATGAGATAAAAAAGCAACATGTGAGGGCTTCCCTGGTGGCGCAGTGGTTAAGAATCCGCCTGCCAATGCAGGGGACACGGGTTCGAGCCCTGGTCTGGGAAGATCACACATGCCGCGGAGCAACTAGGCCTGTCAGCCACAACTACTGAGCCTGTGCGTCTGGAGCCTGTGCTCTGCAACAGGAGAGGCCGCGATAGTGAGAGGCCCGCGCACCGTGATGAAGAGTGGCCCCCGCTCACCACAACTGGAGAAAGCCCTCACACAGAAACGAAGACCCAACGCAGCCAAAAATAAATAAATAAATAAATAACTTAATTAATTAATTAAAAAAAAAGCAACATGTCAGACATCATGGCATTAGCACATTTAACAAAGTTTTTCAAACCTGAACTGTAATTTGGGCTACTTTTGAGGGCGGGACAATATTATCCAAAAAAAAGGAAACTTCATCCCAGAGGGTAAAATCAAGTTGTAGTTTAAAAACTCATTACCAGTAATTAATAATGAACTCTAACTAAATAATAACAGGTATTCCACTAATCCCAAACAGAAGCAGATGGCGGCACAAATGTTTTATAAATACTGGATACATGCAGAGCAATAAACTTGGCAGGAATTGTTTTATTCTGTAATTGTCAGTCAAAGTCTATCACTTGCATTTTCTCTAAATTAATATGCCCAGATTAAATCTTGTTTCTGATTCCTTATTTTCCAAAATGCAAGCCATATTTAGTACTTTCTCACTTCATCTTATGTATTGTCTCCCAACAAATACTATTATTAATTTTCCTTCTGTACACTTATGAAGCTTTATATAATTTTTTATGTGAAACAATGGGCATACCATACAGGTATCCATTCTCTAACTTCTTCCATTCCACCCTCCCAGATAAGATATACCGATTTACACATTCTTTTTCTTTTTTTTTGCATCTTAATGATTACATATTCTTTAATTTCTTATACATTATGGCAACAAACCTTCAAAATCATGAATGTAGGTAGATGAAATAAATTATGAAGGCAACTAGAAAGTCAATAAATGGTATCAAGAAATCTAAAACCATGGCACTTCGGAATTATTTTCAAGAGTTTGAATATTACATAGTGCTAGAGATTTGAACTTATGACTGTTTAAAGAATGTTTACATATGACTTTAGAAGGGAACTTTCTGTATGGCTAGTAGCGTGGAGGCTCAGAACAGACCTCCCCAAGATGTGCCCCTTTGACATGTGGATTATTTTGAGCTAGGGCAACAGAGATCCTATAGGCTCAAGAGAAAACTACTGCCCCTCCCTTAACAACCTATAGGAATTTAAATTGGGATTTTTTCCCCAGAAAAAGAGTTATTTATAGGAGATCATTTTTATCTAAGTGTCCTTATCCGTATGGCAGGACAAACATCTAATTACCTAATACCTGCTTTTCTTTTTATTGTGCTGTGAATTACCCTCCTGTCCTTGAGAGCCCCAGGCCTCTATCCCATTCCCCAGCTCAGGATGGCAATATATAGCTCATTTTACCTTACTGTCTGTGAACTCTCTGGTATGTGAGGTCTCTGAGCCTCTTGTGTGAGTGTGTGTGGCAGGGCAGGTAATTCCTATATGTATGAAATTAAATTTGATGTTTCCCTGTTAATCTGTCTCATGTCAATTTAATTTTTAGAACCTAGAAGACTAGAGGGAAGTTTTCTTCTTCCCAGTTGGTTTAGTTGGTAACATAAACTTCCCTTGCTGGACTCTGCTCCCTCCAAGGCTGCTGCAGCTGAGAGATCCTGAAACATCTAACAAATGGTAAGACTCTTTTAAAAAAAAAAAAAAATTTAATTAGCAGGAGAAAATATTTGTAGAGCTAGTTCCTTGTACTTGGTGACCAGTAAATTTGGCAGAGAACTCTTGACTTTATTGATCCATTTCCTCCCAAAGACGGGCGCTGTTTTAATTTGTATCTGTCTCCTTTTGTCTTGTTCTCGGTCCTGAGAGCTCATTTGGCTTTATGACCAGTGAGAATAGTCTCTCTGGGTTCTGCCATCTATCAATATAAGATGGATGTGCCTACATGCATTTGCCAGTCAGTCAAACAGGCTAGGATTTAGAGCAGCTGTAGCCAGTTGGTCCTAAGTACAGGTATCAACCTTGGCTTTGACTAGCATCTCTTTGTCCAGGCATGCCACTTCTCAGGGGAATTTATCATAAGGGTCCCAGTCCATAAGGAGCCATTTTCATCTCAACCTTTGTTGCTTTGTTAGTGCAGGCACTACATCATCCTTACTGCCTGTGCAACAAAGATCTTTACTTTCTTAGATTACTTTTGGGAGTGAACTTTTTGGATCTTATGAGGGTTGCATCTCTTTGCACTCTCCTTTGGGGACACCTCTTGCATCTATGGTTAAACCACAGAAAGACTTAATGGTTTCAATCACTATTGAGATACTACTTGCCAATTATGGGTCCTCTGAATTGGAAAAACTTCTAAATTGGTAAATTTTTAGAGAGCTGTCATCATAAACAGATGTTTTATTGGTACCTATGGAAAGACCAAATTAAAAAGTGAATACAAAGAAATATAATGGCTAGCCTTAAGAACTACCCTAATTAAAAAAAAAAAGTTTCAAGAAGCCATCTCAGCTTTCCCTCATGGATCTTACAGATGCTAATAAAAATATTATGTTAATTAACAAGATAATGAAAAGAGGTTGAGGGGAGAGTCAAGGGACTCTTCCCAACAAGGTGACATTTTTTAAAGAGTTATTAAGAAATAAAGTAAATAAAGCAAGTATTGAAAAGAGATGGAACAAAGAGAAATTAGAAAGAGAAGAGTCACAGGACTCATCCCTGCAGCGTGGAAATCTTTAGATGGTTACTAAAAATGGGATTGAGGCAGGAAAGATAGGACTGGGCCCAAGGACAGGCTCCTCATGTTAGAGAAGGCAGATAGCTACATGTGAACAGAGAAAGGGGGACATGGGCCAAATGGCAGGAAACCATACATCTTGTAAATAATAAACAGTGGGGGTCCTTGAGCAGACAAAAAAAAGCAGGAACCTCCAAACTGACAGGAAACCACACATTTTGGGGTGATAAATGTCCTGGAGGCACACAAAGAAATGTGGGAAAAGGCGGGACTCTCTGGCACCCCAAGGTAACCTTTTGCTTAGTATGTTCTCATCACAATAAAATTAGCCTTGCAGATAAGAATTTCCCATCGTGCACCAATGCCATAACACAGCCGACCAAGATTAAATAAGGAAAAAAATCCCTCCTCCCCTCAGGAATGAAAATCAGAGAATAAGGCCCCCAAACCCTCCGTCCCCAATGAATATTCTGCCCCTTCATTTCTACACCCCACATAACCAGCTTGCCAAAAGAAGCTCAGAGAAGCTACTCATCTGATACTGCCAGCTCTCCCTTTGAGAGCATCTTAAGCATCCTACCACTTAAATAAAGCCTTGCTTTGTTTTCTTGACCTCTCTGTCACCTCTGAATTCTTTCTGTGATGAGACAAAACCTACCCTCCAGTAACATCTCTGGCGAGGAACAGCCTGGAGAATTCGGTAAGCCTCAGCCTCTTTCCTCCCTTGCGCTTGAGAGGCTCTGCCTGACTTCGCGCCATTTCTCTCTCTCTCTCACTGTCTGTCGCATTTTCAGACCAATTGCTGCCATGATGTGCGCGTAGGTCCAGCTGTAAAAGCCACTAGGACAGTCACCACGAGAACTCTCCCGCAAGAGGATGAGTCAGACGTGGAACGGACTGGAGAGAGGATAGGTCTGTCCGCCCACCTCGAGGCAACTGCCACGCAAGGGTTTTCGGCACACAGGTAAAAGCATAACACCGCCCCCTCCCCGCGGCTCCCATTACAGGATTACTTTCGGTCCACCTACGCCTATCGTCTCTGCCTCCCTATCTCATTCTTTACATTTTTCCTTCTGCGCCATACTCGGCCGGAAATGGGGGGAAAGAAATCTGCCAGGTACTTTCCAACCTCACCGCTAGGTCTTGCACTTCTCATTGTGCAGGGCAAGTCAGGAAAAGTTTCCGGGCCTTCTCACAGGCAGCTAGCGACCCGAACCACACAGGAGCTTTGCCCCCTGGGTTTGCCTTATCCACCATTTAACTAACGGTCCTCGGGTTCAATTGTGTGGCGATATAAAATGCAGCCTCACTCACACTGTAGGAGAGTTCGCACAGAGGCGGTGCCGCAGTCCCCTCGGAAGCTCCCTCGGCCGCAGGCGGTCTGGGTGTCGCAGGTGGCGCTTACGGGACGACGTTCAGGTGGCCAGCATTCGCCGCCGCCTCAGTGCGCGCTCCCGGGGCTCTGCCCCCTCCCCTAAACTGGGCCTATCCCTGACCCCGCTCCCCGCCTCGCCCTGGGAGGCAGGGGCCTCGCCCAGGGGTGGGTAGCGCACGTGGCCACGCCCAGGGGATACGAGCCCCAGCGGTACCCGGTGTCCCCATTGCGCTTGCCTCCTCTGGGTTGATGGACTGGGAGTGTCCTCACAGGGACGCCGGGCCCTCTGTCCCCTTAAGTGCAGATATAGTGCCTCTGCCTGGTGCCACCGAATCCCGCCCTGCACCACTCCGCCCTGGCCCACTGGATGGAGGGGGCGGGGGAACTGAGACCAGGGGCGCTGCCCACAAAAGGGAAGGGAAGGGCTTCCCTGGTGGCGCAGTGGTTGAGAGTCCGCCTGCCGATGCAGGGGACGTGGGTTCGTGCCCCGCTCCGGGAAGATCCCACATACCGCGGAGCGGCTGGGCCCGTGAGCCATGGCCGCTGAGCCTGCGCGTCCGGAGCCTGTGCTCCGCAACTGGAGAGGCCCGCGTACCGCAAAAAAAAAAAAAGGGAAAAGAGAAGCTTTTTCACACACCACCTCCCTTAAGGCCCAGGGCCTATTTTCATAAACTTACCACGCTTTGAGAGAAAGGATTGTTCCCTGACTAAATAAGTCCTAGAACAATGAGGCTGTTTGTTCCAGGGGAACGTACCCTGGAACACAGGGATTAATCATTGTACTTAAAATCTATAGAGAAAGGGTGTCCCTGGTGGCGCAGTGGTTGAGAGTCCGCCTGCCGATGCAGGGGACATGGGTTCGTGCCCCGGTCGCGGAAGATCCCACGTGCCGCGGAGCGGCTGGGCCCGTGAGCCATGGCCGCTGAGCCTGCGCGTCCGGAGCCTGTGCTCCGCAACGGGAGAGGCCACAACAGTGAGAGGCCCGCGTACCACAAAAAAAAAAAAAAAAAAAATCTATAGAGAAGCCTTCGAGGAAGGCTTACTCATCCTGGGTACCAAGGATGCCTGGATAGGACACAGGCCCCAGCAGGGCTGCCATAACGGGGGTAGCTAATCCCCATTTTGGCTAGGGTCCATGGACTGCGTGGGCTGGGAGGCCTGGAACCAGTCCTATCTTAGGGAGCCCCCACGGGACCTCCTAAGGCTAGTGCTTCTCTTTGTTACAGGAGCACTCTCTCCCTGAAGGAACTATGGGAAACACCTCCAGCCCCAAGGACTCACCCCTCAGGTGCATTCTGAGTCACTGGGGCAAGTTTCCTCTAGATGCTTTAAAACAAAAAAAGCACATTTTCTTTTGTAACACAGCTTTGCCCCATTGAGGACGATGAGGCCTGGCCAGAGAATGGAAGCCTCAACTATAATACCATCTTACAGTTAGACATTGTTGCAAAAGGCAGGGAAAATGGGTAGAAGTTCCTTAGGTTCAGGCTTTTATGGCCCTAAGAGAGAACCTGGAGCTATGCAAGTCCTACGTTAGGGAACCTTGCTAGCTGGGAGCCTTTCAGGCTGTACAAATGCCCTCTTTAGTGGCACCCCTGGAGGAACATAAGCCCCAGACAGACGACCCAAGCCCCAGCACTCTTTTACCATCTTCAGCCCCTCACCTGCCCTATAAGCTTCTTGACCCTTCTGTACCAGAAGTGCAGCCAGAGCTGCTTTGCTCCCTTCAGGAAGCAGTAGGCAGGCCTCAGGGAATTACCAGAGTCTACACCTCTTTTTCTTTGAACTCAACCAGTGCCTCACTCATTTGGGCAGATTCTAGGAGGACCCCAGCCGGTGCACCAAAGAATTCCAGGGACTGACTGTCTCCTTTGATCTTACCTGGAAGGACCTAAATATTGCCCTTTTCCACTGCTGCCACACTGAGGAAAAGACCCCGTATTTGGGCACACAGTCAAACATGTTGATGGATTATACGTTGCCCAACTTCATCAGCACCCTGTGGGCATGACAGCAGTACCTCTAATGGATCCCAACTTGGAACCCAATTGGAACTACCAGCCAGGTCAGCCTGGTATCACTAGAAGGGACCACATAATCCTTTGCCTTACTGAAGGGATGAATTGATGCATAATTAAACCTGTTAACTATTGTAAGGTTAAGGAGATAACCCAAGGCCAAGATGAAAATCCAGCCCTATTTCAGACCCGATTGGTAGACGCCCTCAGAGGGTATATGAATGTAGACCCAAACCCTTTTGAGGGACACATTGTATTTACAACCCACTTCACCAGCCAATTAGCCCCTGACATCCATCAGAAGCTTCAAAAGCTTGCCATGGGGCCGCAAACCCTCTCAACCTTCTTATTGATATGGCCTTCAGTGTCTTTAACAATAGAGACCAGGCTGAGGAAGAAAGGAAGGAATAGCATGACTTAAGAAGGGAAGGACAGCAAGCCAGGCTTTTGGCAGCTCTCATGACAAGACCTAACCACCTCCTAGTCACCCCAAAAGTACCAGAAGACCTCCGCCAGGAAAGGGAGCCTGTTTTAGCTATGGGAGCCTCAAACACTGGAGCAAGGAATACCCGGGAAACAGTTCCCAGCCTCCACCCAAGATGCCATGCCCACTCTGTAAGAAGATGGGCCACTGGAAGAGGGAATGCCCCCAGCTCCGAAGCGAGCGAGGAAATTCCCCCATGCCGGTCCCGGCAGTGGTTGATTGACGAGACCTGGAACCTCCCAAGGCTCCCAAGAAGACAGTCATCATCGCACGGGAAGAACCACGGGTGACCACTGACGTGGCAGGTCAGTTTGTCCAGTTTCTAGTGGACACGAGAGCCACTTACTCTGTCCTGACTTCTCACACTGGGCCCCTTGCCCCCAAAACCTGCTTTGCTGTTGGGGTAGAAGGTAGGCCAAGGCTAAAACACTTCACCACCCCTCTCACTTGCACCTGGGGAAGGACCCTTGGAACTCACAAGTTTCTTGTCATGCCTAAATGCCCCAGCCTATTTATTGGGAAGGGATTTTCTCTCAGTCTTATTTGCCCTAAAAATTAAAACCAAGGCCTATTAAAGGCTGGATTATGCCTTATGGACAGTCCAGCCCAAAATATTTCCCCCAAATTAAAAAACAACTTATAGATCCACAGGTCTGGGCTCAGGGAACCCCAGGGAAAACAAAGTTTGTCAGTCCTGTAAAAATCACCTTAAAAGAGGCTAATAACTTCCCCTCCAGGTGTCAATACCCTCCCTGTCCAGTAAACTCTTTTTTTCTCTGCTCTTTTGCTTCTCAAGAAGTCATGACTCTATCCTAACAGTCCTCCTTGTTATCCACATCGTCACAGCTTCAGCTTACAAACATCCACTATCTGACACCATGAATGTCACTGCTAAAGGAACTAACTCATCTGACTGCTGAATCTGCCCCACGACCACACCTCCCCAGAGGACCTACATACGTCTCTTTTAGGACTCCCCACCTCTTGAGGGACCTGATGGGGCTGACAGCAAAATACGCTGGGTTCTCATTTACCACCCAGTGTGGTAAGGAAGGAAGGACTGGGGCAGGAACCAACTGGAAGCCAAACTCTCTGGAACAGATAACCCTCCTCCAAATCGGACGGAAGGATATTTCAGCTTTTAGGCAAAGCTAGCCTCTGTTTTACTGGTATTAGCATCCAGGGACAAGAATTACGATGGCTGAACGAAACATACTACAATCAAACTCTAGTTTTCAGTAATCACAGTTGGGTAACAGACTACGTTACCAGACTGCCAATATCCAATATGTAGGGAATGTCACTGTCTGGTGGAAGAACCTAGTGACTAGAATAAAGAAAACTAAAACTCACAATAAAAGCGTAATATCAATAATAGCTAACAATACACAAGAGAAAGCCAGCATAGGGATTAGACAATATTCAGGACTAATATTTAATATAACTAATAACTATACACAGATATACTCCAATTTCTCCCTGTTAACACTGCAGTTAACACAACTGCTCAGGTTGAAGCAGTTACAGAAGATGGACCAACGCTTTACTCCTTAAAAGATTTTAAGGGGGCTTCCCTGGTGGCGCAGTGGTTGAAAGTCCGCCTGCCAATGCAGGGGACATGGGTTCGTGCCCCAGTCCGGGAGGATCCCACATGCCGCGGGGCGGCTGGGCCTGTGAGCCATGGCCGCTGAGCCTGCGTGACCGGAGCCTGTGCTCTGCAATGGGAGAGGCCATATCAGCGAGAGGCCCGTGTACCGCCAAAAAAAAAAAAAAAAAGATTTTAAGGGTCCAGACTCCTTGAAGGGGTAATGTTAGAGAAGGCAGATAGCTAGATATAAACAGAGAAAGTAGACAGGGGCCAAATGACAGGAAGCCATACATCTTGTAAACAGCACAGCTATTCAACTGATAGTGTCTGCTCTTCCTCTGAGAGCATCCTATCGCTTAAATAAATCCTAGCTTTGCTTTCTCGACTTTCCTGTCTCCTCTCTGAATACTTTCTGTGATGAGACAAGAATCTACTCTCCGGTGACACTCATGTATAGGCATTAGACAAAAAGGCAAAGCCACCTCATTGTCTTGCACTTACTGAGATCATGAAACATGGAAGAATGGCATCAGCCACAAGAACATAAATTAGATTTTGATTAAGCTTTGTGACATCTGAATAGGGAACCCTGATCACAAAACCCGCAGAGCAAGACCGGGCATGTGCAGTAAAAATGTCCAGGCTTCAAATGACCACTATACAACGTTCCAGGGTGGCGCTCAACTGGTAAGGGAAACCTTAAGGGAAAATAGCTCTGAGGATGCACGTGTGGTGGCTTCAGGAGCCCAGCGCACAAGAATGGATGGATGTAATCATCGCCCCGCCTCAACTTTCTCATCAATGAATATTCTGCACCTAATAGAAAAAACTCATGCCTATTCAAAGGTTAAGATGAAATAAAAAGGGAATCAGAAAACCCGCGGGGTGCTCCTCACTTGCGAGGACACCCACATTCTTCTCGGAGTGCATACTTTAGCTTCTTAATAAACTGCTTCTTTGTTTCTCTTTATGCTTCAGTCTCTGTGTGTTTTCCATTGCATTCCTTGTCCAAAATTCTTCTTGGACAGGTAGAACAAGACCCTGAACCTTTAATAAAGCCATCCAGCATCAGGATGAATAAAACAGACATTGATGGGGTTACCATAAAAGTTTTTTTTTTTGCGGTACACAGGCCTCTCTCACTGTTGTGGCCTCTCCCGTTGCGGAGCACAGGCTCCGGACGCGCAGGCTCAGCTGCCATGGCTCACAGGCCCAGCCGCTCCACGGCATGTGGGATCTTCCCAGACCGGGGCACGAACCCGTGTCCCTTGCATCGGCAAGCGGACTCTCAACCATTGCGCCACCAGGGAAGCCCTACCATAAAGGTTTTAATATAGCGCTACCAAAGGCTGGGTGGCCAAGGTGGCCCCCTGTTCATCTACCAGCATTAAAGAAATCCAAATAAGTTTGTCTATTTATCCCAGTTTGGAGAAATCTGAAAAGCTGAAAGACATCGATTACTATGAGAATTGTGATCAGCAATCACTAGGGGCAACAGCCCAGTTAATTAAATTAAGGA
Organism: Neophocaena asiaeorientalis asiaeorientalis; assembly: GCF_003031525.2. Taxonomy (NCBI): domain Eukaryota; kingdom Metazoa; phylum Chordata; class Mammalia; order Artiodactyla; family Phocoenidae; genus Neophocaena; species Neophocaena asiaeorientalis. The sequence goes on along the minus strand of NW_020174698.1, from coordinate 12,268,709 downwards.
TTGACAGAGGAGCCAGGATTCCTTGGCTTAACCCCTCATTGGAGGCCCAAAGCCTTTTGCAGAAGAGTGACTAAAATGGTCTGGGGATAGAAAATAGAAGTTTCCAGGAACCCCTTGACATGGTAACCCTACGAACTGGTACCAGTACCCACTGATGAAGTTCTGACTCAGGCTACATTTAGATTGAAAAAATATAGAAATGTAAGAGTTGACAGCATTATAAAAATTTGAATCTTTAAAAAAGCTTTATGTAAAGAAATTATGCCAACTTTACCTGAATGCTTTATGGGAATAGTATTATGCCTGGCTGGGAAAATTTCCCCCACCCAATATTGTAAAACCAAAACTTACTCATGAAATCTTAATGGAGGCTATAATTAGTAATGTAAGAGTTAATGGAATTAAGATAAAATTTTATAGGATAATTGATATATTTGAACAGGCTTTATACAAAACAATTGCATCTCTTTTACCTGATTGTATTATGGGGATGGTCATTGTATCTTACTGGGGAATGTTTCCCCTACCTAGTTTTGTAAAACAATCTACCCTTCAAGCAATATTAATTGGACATGCCAACAAAATTGCCTGAGCAGAGCATAAAATTTTTTTGATTTATATCATAGTCAGAAGTCTCCCTGATATAAAGAAGCAAACTGAGGACGATGTAGTTGGATGGCTGATCAGCCTACGATCTTACAAATCTTTACAAAACTGGAAATTCACTTCTAGAGGAAGTTCACATTCCACCCATTCCTTTCCATAGATCCCCAAAACCTCTGCTATTTAACTCAAAAGGCTAGTAATCTCTCTAGGAACTCTTATCTAGACCATCTCCAATTCTTTTTTTTTTTTTCCATCTCCAATTCTTAATACTAAATTTTTTTAAAAATGGAAAGGGGGCTTTTAAAATACAAATTGCTGTATAAGCACCCTTGCCCAAAATTCTGGTTCAAAAAACACTTTTAATGAAAACTATAAGGTATCTCTTTTATGTCTATTTATATATTTATGTATGTATATTATAGACATGGTATTTTTCTGCCTCTGAGTGGTATTACCAAAATTAATTATAAAAGAGCTCAATTTAACTGGCTTAAAAACACACAAGCGCTATTTAAGAATAGTCTCAAAGATATAGTAGAAACTAAGCCAAATGTTTTTCAGGTTCACAAGAGCTATGATAATTTTTGGTAAATAAAAGCTAGTTTAAGTTTGTTCATTTAATTAATACAGACATGCCTTTAGAGTTATCAGCATTAAGCACAGTATTATACGTTTGTTCTACTGAGGTTTACTAAAAGTCAAATAAGGTCATATTACCTCTGTACTACATTTGCCAGACAAACAACATCAACAGAAACAACTGAAGATGATGGCTAATTGCTTTAATGTTTCCTAAAATTTTCATGAGTAATCTAAGTATGATTGTTAAGAACAAAAGCATTGAATGGATATAAATGAATAAGAATTTTTAGATAACTTTTAAACAATGATTGTTTTATGGTACATCTACTTAAAATAGTTTCCCAAATCTCTCTGGTGACTTGAAACCTTAGAGTTTTGCTAAATTAAGTTAAATAATGGAAATTCACTGAATACCTAGATCATTTCCAAATAAGATAAAATATTGAGCATTAATTACTCAACATAGTTTAATCTACTTTTGTCTTTTTATAATGTAGAAACTAAAGATGTTTGGGTTTCTTAGTAAACATGTCTTCTGCTTTATCCAAGGATTGTACTATAAAGTAGCATACGTCTTTAGAAATTATGAAATATATTCATAAATTTGCCAATCCACAGAATGTTAATGCAAAAAAAAGACCTCTTTTTGCCAGAATTTTGCCATTCCAATGTCCTTGTACATGCTAATAGTTACTCCTGAATCAGAGAAGTAAAAATGGGTAAACAATAGCTGTATATTATATAAACATTTAGGGCTACGGGAAACTCAGAATGGCCACTTGGTACTTTGTGGCTCTGTGGCAAACCCCATTTTTTGGTTTCTGTATTCCTTCACCCACCATAGTGCATTTACTATTACTCAAATTGTAAATGCACATTGCTTGGGAGACTTCTATGAAATTGTGAAAACAGTCTACCAGCAATGTCTGACCTGTCAGAGGCCTCAGACCTCCTCACACTGAACCCTTTAAACATCTGCAGCTGGACCTCATTCAACTGCAACTTAGTATGGGTTATCAGTGTATTATTGTTATTGTATAATGTTTTCAGGATGGGTTGAAGCCTTCCCTTGGTACAGGGCTGATGCCTTCACAGTGGCAAAGAAACCGTTAGAAAATGTGTTTCTCACTTGGGATATACCTTTCACAGTCTCTGGTGATCAAGTGATTTGTCCACTTCACTGGGCAAATCATTTGAGCCTTAGTGAAAACCTTGTAAACTTCTTGGAATTATCACCATCCCTATCACCCTCAATCATCAAGCAAGGTTGACAGAGCTAATGGAACAACTAGACTCAAGCAGAGCATGAATTAATTACATAAGACTGAAGGAGCTGACGAATATGATTATAATTTTTTGTCTAAAATTGTCACTGTTTTTTAATCATTTGTCTTCCAGATATAAAGAATTTTTTAACTTCGCTACTTATGACTTACAGCAAGTTGGTAAATCATAAACAGAATTAAAACATTTATCTTTTTCTCCCTACCTAATCCCTCCAGAACTCGGGAACTCTTAGCATTTTAAGGATTTTTTTTTTAATGGCAGTATAGTTATTTGCATAACTTCAATAAGAATCTTTTCTCTTTCTAACAGGATGAAATTGAAAACATTGGTTATATTACCAGGGCTTTGATTGGAGTCTCATATCTGAGGGATACATGCATAGACTCAGATAGGACCAGGCCACTTGAAGGAGCTAAGATTTGCTTTAGGGAACCAGTAAAGCTCCTGGGAACAGCCTGGTGCTTTATTTACAGGGTTGTCAGCAGCCTCACCGGGTGAGTAAGGAAGGTCACTCCCTGGCAAGTGCAGGAATCTCAAGATATTTTGGGGACCTTGAGAAGAGAGGAGTTCACCCAAATCTATATTTGATTTCAGGCGAAGGCTGATGACAATTTCCTGGCTTGACTATCCTGGCTTCAAGAGGCGTTTAAAAGTTCAATCTAGAGATTTCTCATGAAAAGTTCCAACAAAGCAGTTTAAAAGAGTCTATATGACCACTCACTATTCTTACTGTACTTATGTAAATAATCAGACCAAGTTTATTGAAACTAGACTTATTTTGCAAACAGATTAGTCTTAATTTGTCTATATTTGATAGATATGAGGGTGATTTTTAGAGAGGAAAATTATGTTTCAGTGACACACTTTTGTGGTTATTAGATTCTATTGCTGTCTACTGTCTTTTAAAATTTTGTTTTCTACCTGTAAACTTGACTGCTCCTGAATTCTTCTAGTTTTCACCAATATTTGGCTACAATTCTCCAAACTAAGGTTTCCAATTTTTCTCCCACCCTTTTGATTTGGAATCATTGAGAACTAAAACTGCCCTTTTCCCAAAGCCATGCAAACTAAAGTTGGACAACTTGATATAAACTTCACAGAAATCACCATAACAGCTCATGCACTGACAATCTTCATGCCTGTTGCTATGGCCAATCAGAAAGATCGCTAGACATATTCAAACTGCAAACCTGAAAAAATCTATCAGATTGTCACTACCTGCCCCCACTCCATCTGAAGATGCTTCAAGTTGGATGCCTAGAAACTTTCTCAACTGCTTGCATTCAGAAACCGGGCCGATAGTCTACTCCAATCACTATTATTTTTCTTTTGTTTCTATATACTTGTCTCTTATTAAGTATCTGATTGCTTTCACAATAGGCCTAACTTTAGGAGCCTCATGAAATGAGACACAACTGTTTCACTGAGACGACCTATTCTCAGGACCAAGAGAGTGGTTCAATGAGATAGAGCAATCTACCAACTCAAATTCTGAACTGTGAAACTTCTTGGGGAAGTTCCAAAGGAGGGAACCCTGGGGGTTCAGAACAGACCTCTCCAAGATGTGCCACTTTGGTACATGGATTATTTTGAGCTAGGGCAACAGAGATCCTACAGGTTCAAGAGAAACTACTTCTCCTCCCTTAACTACCTACAGGGACTTAAATTGAAGATTTTTCCCAGAAAAAAAAAGTTATTACCAGAACTTCATGTAAGTGGCCCCATCTGTATGGCAGGGCAAACACCTAATTGACCAATATCTCCTCCTTTTAAAATTGTCCTGTGAATTACGCTCCTGCCCTTGAGAGCCTCGGGCCCCTAACTCATTTCTTAGTTCAGGATAGCAATGTATACCTCACTGTACCTTTCTGTCTCTGACCGTCTCGTGTAGGGTTCCTGTGCTTATGAAATAATTTGATTTTCTCCTGTTAAGCTCTCTCATGTCAATTCAATTCTTATAGCAGCTAGAAGAACGTAGGAGGGTAAAGGAAAGTTTCCTTCCTCCCCAACAACAGCAAAATTCTCCTTAACTCATGCAGAGGTGTTTTTTCTGATCCTTCTGACCTTAATCCATTGTTGAATTTTCAGAAAAAAACGAATGGCATTGTGACTCCAAAAGTGTGAACATAACTCACTGCCTGTGATAATGCACCGTTATCTGTGCCCTGTGATTCTCTTAGAAACTGTATTGTATAATCAATTAGTAGCTACTATGAATAATTTAAGTGGAACAAAGAACACATTATTTTCTTCAGATGATGGAATTTAAAAATTCATGCTCATCAAGAACACAGATTCATCTTGTGTGTAAGTAAATAGTTAATTGATATCTTCAAGATTTGGTCTCTTAAAAAAGCAAAATATGTGTAGAGTATGAATTTCTTAAACCATCACAGCTGAAAAAATGGGCAACAACCTGCTACCTAAAACTGAGTTAATGGTATATAGAGATAGGGACTTGTCAATGTTGATACGTTCAATTTACGTGGGATGCCCGCCCAGATGGGCTGTGGTGAAATAAATGAATTAGAGAATAAAGCTATAATAGCACTTTGTTGTGCATCTATTAGATGCTTTATCAACAACTTTGTAAGTTTATTACTGTAATCCCAATGTATGAACGCTGAAGATCGGATGGAGTTCAATGATTTGCTGAAGGTCCAATGCTAGAAGGGATGGGGTCAAGAATTATATCTGTATTTGTGTCCAAAGCCCTCTCTTTTCACTATATTAAACTACCTTCCTCAATGCTTCCATCTAATTTTATTATGATACTATACACATACGTTAATATTAATCATTTCTACCAAATGAGTAATTTTATTTTTCAGTGTTTTTCTCATTTCAGTTTCTAACCCAATAAGAAAGTTAAAAAAGAAGGATAAGAAAATAAAAAAAGAAGTAGAGGAGGAGGAGGAAATTAACTTGAATGAGTTACTAAAATTAAGTTTTCCTGAGAGCCAAAGTTCTCACAATCTTCTAATTTTCCAGGACCTAGATGTGTCATATATATATTTTAGATATAACATGCCCTTTTGCCATTATATCCATGAATTATAATTGTACATTTTAGAACGATTTCCATAAAAATAGTTAAGAAAACAAAATATAGTTTGCTTTAAACAATCAGCTTCAATTATTCTAATGTAAATTAGTTCCTACCTTAACAATACCATCTTCCTAGAAATGTTTCCCCAAACATGAACATAGACTATCAGTTTTTAAATCTGAAAAAGGCAGAGTACAAGCGATCAAATTAATTCTTAATTAAGATGTTAGTAAAGAATCCCCTGTTACACTCTAGGCACCATTTAAAGACAGGAGAGATGATAGATAAATGCCTTTAAGTAAAAATACTTCCCCACTGTGTTGACTATTAACTCCAGGGTTGACTATCTCCATCAATAGTAGTTCTCTGGAGTGGTTAACCCAAGATCATACGCAAGTGAGAAAATCAAAAAAGATTAAATATTTGAAATATGATGATTTTAATATGAATTGTGTTCACTACCAAAAAAAGAAGAATGCTTTCATTGTCACATGTCTTTTATTCTAAGTTTACCAAGAATAAAATAAGATGATTCACCTCTTCACTCTAAGATATTATTAAAGATATTAGCATTTTTTGTATATAAAGATATTAGCATGTTTTGCTTTCAACCGACTTCATTTGCAACAGGCCATGCAGTCATAGCAAGTAATATTAAAGGCCCTAATGCCAGTTATTACTTCTGGTTTTCATTGGTTTTATTCTAGATCTGCACATGCATTATGCAATGTTTTTTAAAAATGAGCATAACAGTTTAGTACATAAAAAACAGACAACCTTAGAAACAGACTATTAAAAGAGACAAATAAAAGGACTGTTTGAATACCTGGTTTTAAATCCCCATGGGCAAATATGTCAATCATATATCGACAGAATGCATACTGATCTGACAAAAGTAGAAAGAAAAAAAAGCAGTGAAAAAAATGTCATTGACACCTTTCCTTTTTCCTAGGGAAAGATGGCTTAACAAAACAAACAAAGTAGCATAATTCTATTTTAATTACTACAATATTTTCTGTGAAGGAATAATTTGTACATATATGAACACATGGGAAAAATAATAAATTTAAGTTTCCATTTATTCCATACAAAAAGAATAACCTTAAAAATTGAAACAGACTAGTTCAGAGTAATACTATAGTGTTTTTAAAAATCAAAACCTTTTTCATCAAATTTATTATTAGTCATCATATTTAAGCAATTTTTCTCATTGTCTGTATATATACTTCCAATAAGGAAACAGAAGTTTCACAAGAGGAAATTGTTTCCAACTTGGAATGTTTTACCAAATATTCACTCCCAACCCTTCACCTCATTGTCTAAATGAAGCCACAGAATGTTTCTTGAAAAGGCAAGCAGGAGGGCTAACCCCTTTGCAACCTGTCAGGGGTCTTCTACGTGGAGATTCTCTTCAATTAGAAGAGGAAATCCAGAAGAACAGACTTACAGCACTAAATAACATGATTCTTAAGGTAATTGATTGGGTAATCTTTATTAGAAGATCATCTTATGATCTTGATTAGTATATGGTCCATGGAAAAAGTAAAAAAAAAAAAAAAAAAAAAAAAAAAAAA